>NW_021940937.1:0-12925 GCF_004337985.1 Pyricularia pennisetigena | reverse complement strand
GGCGCAAACCGCCTGCTCACTTTTCAACATTTGCCTTAGCCTCTTCCTAGAGCAGGAAAGCAAAATCGGCCGTGTTGTGGCCCTGGACGAGGCCCACAAATTTATGGGCGGCGGCACCGAGGGCGCCGAATCGCCAGACTCACGCAACCTGACCGAAAGCCTGCTGCAAACCGTCCGCCTCCAGCGCCACCAGGCTTGCAGGATCTTTATCTCGACGCAGGAACCCAATATCTCACCTAACCTGCTAGACCTGTGCTCTGTAACAATGGTGCACCGCTTTACGTCGCCCGCGTGGCTGCGGGTGCTTAAGCAGCACCTGGCGGGTGTTAGCTCGTCATCGCTAATCCATGAAAAGACGTTTTCCGGCGGCGGCGGCGGGGAGGACGATGGCGACGGCATTTTTCCTATCAGGCTTCGCGGCGCTTCCAGTGGCTCGCCTCATATCGACCCATCTGCCGAGGTTTTTTCGCACATCGTCAAATTGCGTGTCGGTGAGGCGCTGGTGTTTGCCCCCAGTGCTGCGATTGGATTCGAACCTCAGGGTGGCGGGAGAGAGGGCTTGGTATTTCGCAAGCTGGGCAGTGGGGTTCTCAAGATGAGGACTCGAAGTCGCCTTACTGTCGATGGTGGCCAGAGTATTATGGCAGACTGATATTATGATCGAAGTATCGGCACATCTTTCGAAGGTGGTGGACAATGGATTGAAGCACCTGAGCGTTTTAATGAGGGTTTCAATGACTGGGAATAACGTAAGTTATAATTGAGTTCAAGGCGAATTATTAGTAAGTTGAAAGCTGCCAAGTAATACAGGATCACTTTCTGTTGGAATAATAATGACTATCGAGCGGATATCCTTTTGCAACTCCAATTAAAATAGCAGCCTTTATTGGCGACGCGGTGTTTATCCAACTAAACAGTAAAGTATCGTCTTCTCACAGCAGAGGCTTTTTTATTAATAGCCACAATTTTTCCAGCTTCTTATTAATCCCAATGTATAGTGGTGAAAGGTTTCATTTCCGCATCTATGTCTCTCTCCTTAACATCGTCAATAGCTTCGAGGATTGCATACCTTTGAGACGTTGGACCCAGGAGAAGACGTCATCTTCTCCGTCCATACTCCAACATGCGATGGAGAAGTGGAGCTATTAGCCTGCTCCAGAATACTCAGCCTAGCATCGCCGGTCTTCTCAGCCATTTTTAATTCGACTTCCAGGAGGGGCTTCGGGTGAGGAGTGGAGATCGCCCTCTGATTAGTCTGGAAGAACGCGACGTTGTAGCGACGAAATTACTAGTGCGCATCCTCCATTATCAGGCAGAGGAGATCGCAATGTCAATTGGACCAAGAAAATGATTGCAGCGATGGCAGTCCCAAGCGATTAATACGACTGCAACAAAGCCCCTGCGACCTTGGATCAAGGCAGGGAAGGCACTGATGCGCACGAAACTTGCAGGAAAGACATTCACCACCCCAACAACGGTATTGATGGCAAGCTTAGCAGTGATTGCGCAGGAAATAATGTGTGCGCAAGTTGCAGCGTTCATGTAGCGTGCATGCATCTAGGAGCCACCTCGACCTCCGTTGGTTCAGTTGGTGCCGAGCAAACGAGGATGGAAGCCAGATTTGGTAGATTCGGGAAGTCAGGTGATCGAGGTCAAGCCAGCAAAGTATTTTCTGAGGACATCGGGCTGATGAAGATAGTCTTTGGCATACACAAGCCGCAAACGTCTTAGCAATAATTATCCAGCTCACGAAAATTGAACTACACAGGTTGACTTTCGATAGGGCTATGGCAAATGAGTGTATGGACGATACAGCAGTAGTCCCCGCCGCTTACGCACCAAACTACATGAGAACCCCCTAGTCCTTCGGGAAAGTGCGGGCCTAGTGGGTGGGACAACTATTGCTAGTCAGGTGACACAGGCATTCTACGTTGAACGATTTATTCCAACGCAGAACCTCGCATTCCACTCCGTCATTATCGCCGGCTCTCAATCGGGCCAGGTAGCGGCCATGTTCCGCCAAAGAATCAGGGTACACAATTTTGCGCGGCGCCAGATGGAATCCTTTGCTAACAGTTGGCAGAAAAGCAGCTCCCATGAATTCAGTCGCGTCAGAGCCCAATTCGAAGGCACGATGACATTCATGACCAACCCGCATCTAAACCTAGTTTTTCACGACAGCCACCAGTATCCGCCCTTCAAGCTGGTAAACGCACACAGCCGGTTGACGACACGACCGAGCACAGCCTAGACCAATACCAGAAGCGTCAGCGGACGCTCGTGCACACCACTTGCTAGGTCAAACGTTGACAAGCCAGCGATCGACATCGACAGCGGTGATTCCACACACTCCAACTAGTGGCGTTCTGCGCGAATAAGGGCAGTGGCCAAAGGACTGGTTGAAGCCAAAGCCACCCTGGCGACAGTTCCCACCATGGAGCGTCTTATGCGGAAACCACGCTCGTCCGGCCCGTCGCGTAAGCGGTTCAATTATGCTACTTCCACAATGCCGACCGACCAGAAGCCGCGAGAAGAGAGAGTGCAACGTACGGAACTGCGAAATACTCGAAAATACTTGAGGCCGTGGGCGCGTACATGGAAAAGTCTGAACTAGGCATTACGGATGCGAGCAAGACTATTATCAGGGCGCTGCTTGAGAGCGAACAAAAATTTCCCATCGGGACGCCTTTTGATGATAACGTCTTCGCGGATACTTATCCGAATCCCGAGGGTACGAATGAGGCTAGGGTTATCCAAGATGTTTCCCGGCTCATTTTTCCATCTACCGGAATGTCACCTAGCCTATCGAGACTCTTTGCCTTCCGTTCTTTGGCGGGGTTAACCACGAGGAAAATCCGTGTACTCAGAAGCAGTCTTCTAAGCCGCCATCTAAATCGAGTTGAGTACATAACACATTTTTCCTGCCCTCACTCGAACCCATCTCAGGCTCTTAAGATGATATCGTCCCGGTCAGCGCCACAAGACGCCTTCTTGGTGCACGGCTGGCTGGCGCCATGCTGGGGCTGAAGATATAAAGACTGCAATTCCAACTTTTTGATAGCTTTGTAACAGTATAAAGTCACCGGGAACTCTCCAGGTAAAGTATATCCCGCCTGGAGCCCAGTGACTATCTCTTCGTTGTCCTCTTCCCTGGGTTCGGGCCTTATATGTATAACTACACCGTTTACTCGCTACATACAGGCATCAAATCGAAACCTTTCCAAATGTGACTCTTACAAGTAAAAAATCTTATTTCCACATGCATCTGGTACCAAAGGACGACAAGTAATGACACTGACACATCGCAGGTGCGGCCAGGCTGGTTAAGGGAATGGGTTGGTTTTATACATTTCGGTCGCCATATAACCATCACCATCACCACTACCAGTATTATTACCAGCATTACTACCAGCATTACTACCAGCATTAATACCAGCATTACTATCAGCATTATTATCAGCATTATTATTAGTATTGTTATCAGGATTATAATAAACGCTGCTTTTAATAATAGTTCTTTTGTTTAATATTATTTGCTTTAATATTATTTTCCCTCATTATTTTATTTAATATTATTAGTCCACTATTATTTATATTATTTTTTATATGAATAAATGTTGGTGTTTACAATTTGCAATACCAATTTTAACTGCCTCGAGTTAACTGTGAAACAAATGGTACAAGAGGCAGTGGAAAAGCTATGAGTGTGGTTATTTCACCAGTGGAAGTCGCGACAATACTAACAAGTCAAAACTATTACAATATATATATATATATATATGTTTCAATATATAACGCCACGTAAAGCCGTTACATTTAGCAGGGGTTCCACTCCGACAAGCAGCATCGTCGACAGCCTTTGGTCCTAGCCTTTGGGAACGTTGGTCTGGCGATTCCGACGCATTGCATTGTGGTCCCCACAACTTACAGTTCTTGGAATATAAGCACGTATAAAAGAATACTCAAATTATCCCACCACGCATTAGTTTCGGATTTCGCGGAAAGGACCTCTTTGGATGGTAATTGGTGACATAGCAATTGCGTCAAAGTTATATCCGCCCATATTTTCCAGAAATCCATATAGCTTGCAACGCTATTTACCGTATATATAATATGGTGCGCGGTAAAGATTTGTGGAAATATAAACAAAGCGAAATTGACTTTAAAAAAATGTACCGTTTCTTATTATATATGTTGAAAAGCGTGCATAAGAATATTAATTTACAAAAAAGTCCGGGGCTTGCTTGTAACCTGTTTTGTGTCAAAACATCTGCAAGGATAATGGCCAAATACTCGTTGCGATATGTCTCTTTATGACTTTTGTATGTATTTTACAGCGTATTACACCTATTTATCCAGAAGAAATAAAGGGTGGAAAAACAAGCAAACGATGAGGAATAGTTTAAATTTAGAAACTTGACTTACTTATACACACCTCGCCACGGCGCGGACACAAATATAGACAAATTCGCAATGCGGCCATGCGTTTTTAAGTTTCGATCCCAGTACGGTTGCACGTATCGTCCCACTGTTGCATTACAATGTTTATAACTTTGGCATATTAGCAACAACGCTTTACAGCGGATGCCGGTTTAAAGTAAAACTAATATATTTTTAGCCGGGTATTTGCAAAAAAAAAACTTATGCGGGTGATAAATAATGTCGATCTCTTTTGCGTAGTAATCGGAGTAAAATATTTTGTCCTCTAGCAAAGATTTCAGGACTCCAGCAAGGTCCCCATCCCAAAGAGCACGTGGTCGAAATTTCTGAACGACGGCACGGATTGCTTTGGCTTTCCGGATGGAATAACGACCAGATGAAGAAAAAATAGCCCTCCAAGAAGTGTATACCATGGCCACCAGAAAAGTAGGCCACACCTGTCACTGATGTAGCCAATTAAGCGGCTCCGCCAAAAGTGTGCAGACAGGAACCGTCTAATTAGATCTCCGGTTCCCCTTGATAGGTTCCACCCTAACGTGGCCCCCACTCCGAACTCCATTCTTTTTGCCAGGCCCTCTGTTGTTGGTTGGCTGTCGGGCCAGTGCTTACTGGGATGCATGCTTTCACCCACGTGTCGCTTATGCCTATTGGGCACTGAAGTGCTTAGTAAATGGATTGTAACTTCGGTGGAGTGCCCGAGGCAACTATTTCCGACCTACGACCTTTGTCAACCCGTAAAGATAAACTATAGGAAAGAAGGTCGCTGACCTTCTACGGGTTGACAGTGACTTCGTCACAGGGCTCCGCCATGCCCTCCGGGCCTGTACTCCGTACGTAAAGGGACTTAAAGTCCATCTCTCGCACTCTGGCACTGTGGTGATTTTCTCTAGCATTTAATCCCTGTCGGGGAGTGGGGTAGGTTGAGTTTGTTTGAGGATGATTATTGGCTTAATGTTTCTCTACTCTATCTCTACTGTCTGTTATTCCACTTTTCTTATTCCTTCATTCTGTCATGTCTCACAATTGAGGGCATTCCCATGCCTGCCGTCTCCGACTTGGCTTATGTGTTTCCCAACACACTCAATCCTTCGCACTTCTTCATGTCACTTTGAACACCTACGCTTCGCTCTGGTGTCATGGGCTGCGCCCATACCCCTTTGATTCCAGAATCAGGCTAGGAGTGGATAATTAATTGTATACTCGCATCACTTATCAATCACTTATGCGTATCAGTAACTAGCAGACAGTCACATTCTTCATATTATTTAATCTATTCCCATATATTCCACCAGTCATCAAAACTAACTCTACTTGTACACTACCTTATCCAATTCTTTACCTGCATACCGGTAAGTTACACAATCTGTTTTCCTTGCACAATGCCTTTGATATGTGTGTCGTCTATAAAACAATTGCCCGCATTTGCAAAGAACTGAGCTCACCCTTCTGTGGATATCCCTCTCGTGCCGACGTCTAGTAGAGCTGTCATAAAACACTTTATGACAACTACAACATTCTCGCTCACCAACGATTCGTTGTCGTCGAGGCTTCCTCTGTACCTCCGGGTACGAAAAAGGTAACCATACCAAATTCCCCCCTTCATCCTTGGGGATCTCACCAGCGATGCAGCTACGCATCTCTTCCAGAGAGTCACTCCCTACCTGCAATTTAGACGGGCTATCTGCAGGATCCTCAGCAACTTCGACATCCCCTTCACACCGTGAACTTGCAGACTGCGCATCAACCTCCACCGCTGGCGTGAGCTCAACAATCTCTTTCCAACAATCGTCTCCGCCAACACTAGGAGATGACTGTACCTTCTCCATAGGGTACAACCATTCACACGTAAGCTCAGGGAACATATCCACTTTTACGGGTTGACATAGGTCGTTAGCAGCCTTAGGCAGCCGCCGCATCCAATCCTCCTCGCGGAGACAGCGGTACCAACGACGATGATCCGTTGCTTGGCCCAGGCCCGAGGTCTGATGATAAACGCAATTTGAGAGCTCGCGGCATTAAACGCCCCAGATGCCCAAGGCCAGCCGCATCCAATGGTTGATAGTGACTTTGTCACAAGGCTCCGCCATGCCCTCCGGGCCTGTACTCCGTACAGATGTGTCCCAGGACTCAATCTCTCGCACTGTTTTCAGATGCTATCTAAAATCTCTTGGAAGGTAGGTCGGATTCTGGTGTGGTTCATTGAGTTGAGGTTACTACTCTAGGCAAGCTACCCTGTAGCGTCTACTCCGTAGAGATTGTTCCACAAGTAATGAGGTTATTCCTAACCTCACTGTCTCCAACATTTGATCTTCAACAGTCTACACTTTGTTCTTGAACACCTACGTTACACTTCGGTGTCATGGGATTCGCCCATACCCTAATTCCGGAAACAGAATGGGATGGTTATTCATTTGATACTCTATTTTCTCATTTTCTCATTTTGTTCTCTATTCACATACAAACTCATTTGATTCTATGTACTAGTCTACTACTTCTATCTACTTACGCAATCGACAATGGAAAGTAACACGCATATTAACTAGCCACCCCGCTTTGCCAACTCCCGACTTCTCCTGCAGCGCCACCTCCGTATCAACCCGGGCACCAAGCACGATATTCACATCGCACCTCTCAAAGGGACTCCCTCCAAGTGTAACCTCCTTCTCAACAGGAACATACACTCGGAACGAATCGGTTCCAATAGAAACTCCAGATATTGAATCAATGTGAAAGGCGGCTTTACCTTTAGGAAAGAGAACCTTCTTCTCTTTATTGTGCTTGACCTCAATCGTTCCCTTATACGCCCAAGAAGTGTGAGATCTTCCAGCCCTAAAGAGAGAAACATCATTCCCAAAATCACTGACTGCTCCGGCACAGACCTCAATCCGTCCCGCAAGAGGGTCCATCGTAGAATACCCCTCGAGTTGTTTGTCCGATCCAAAATGAATCAAATTGCTGTCAGCATCAACAGAGCAACTTCCTAGGCCAACCTCGTTGCCCACCGCGACAGGAAATACCACGACGTCCACAGCCGCCTGGTGCTTCACATCAAACTCCAAAGTCACTCCCGTAAGAAACGCCCTGCTTCTACCTGAAGCCCTTGCCAGATTGCGAACAACCGCACTAACCGGCATCTCTAAATACTGCCTTGGATACATCGGCCCTCCGCGATACAGAGTGTAATTGGTATCAGCCTTGTACACAACCTTCTCAGGTGTACCAAACTTCTCCGTGATTTGCAAGTCGTTCAACTTCTTCAGAATGGTCTTCGTCTGACCAGAGTTACCACTCTTCTTGCGTGTCATCCTTCCACCTGACTGCCAGTTGCGGCCTTTCCAGTTTCGTCGTCCAGAGCGATAACCTCTAAATCGACCACCTCCAGTGTACTTCCTAGTACGAGAGTATGCCATAATAACGTCCCGTGCAAATTGCTCCGCTGCGATACTATCCTAGATGATGCTGTCCCAGGTCGACTGCCAGTTTTGAGTGAAAGAGAAAGAAAGCAGAACACCCTCGCCGAGGGGGATCCTGTGCTTTTTATGCTACGGTGCTGTGGCCCCGGTAGCGTTACATTGTGGCCCCCTCCTAGTCCCCTGGTGTGGCCCTTAAATGCCGGTTTGGGTCTAGGGGGAATGGTGCCTGAGGCTGCTATTCCGACCTACGACCTATGTCAACCCCGTAAAGTAAACTATAGGAAAGAAGGTCGCTGACCTTCTACGGGGTTGAGAGCGACTTCGTCACAAGGCTCCGCCTAGCCCTCCGGGCCTGTACTCCGTACGTAAAGGGACTTAAAGTCCATCTCTCGCACTCCTGCACTGTGGTTAAGTTTTGCAGCGTTTTGGAAAGTGGGGTAGGTCGAGTTTGTTTAAGGACTGTTATTGGACTATTGTCTGTCGACTACTTTATTTCTACTACTATTCTGGTTCCACTTTTGTTCTTCCTTCATCTTGTTATGTGTCACACTTGAGGGCATTCCCATGCCTGTTGTCCCCAACATTTCATCCTTCGACAGTCTACTCTTGATACTTGAACACCTTCGTTACACTTCGGTGTCATGGGCTGCGCCCATACCCCTTTTATTCCACAATCTGAATGGGATGGTTATCAAGATGTTATTCTCGTTACTTATTCTCAGTTTACTGTCCTTCTGTTCACTGCGCTAGTTGTACGACCTATCCTCTAACCCCTGCATGAAGATGCCTGCATTCTTCAATTACTAATGTATCTCACTCACTTACAATAAAGTGGCAGTCCGCCAACCAATTTCATTCTGTTCTATTCTGTTTTTCATTTACTACTAGTTCCTAATGCTAAGCTCCATACCCTTTATCCATGCTCTCGCGGATTTCTTCGAAATCACATATCATATGATACACCAAGTGAACCTTGTCAGTCCCGCCTTCTACAAATGCAATTACTGTATGCCTTTCATATTCCTCCCGAAAGGCAAAACTAAATCGTTTCAACAAAGCGACACCGCTGTACTTGTCACCCTCGCTTCCCATCTGGTCAAACGTAGCACCCTCATAAGTAAACTTAGCGGGACCAAACCTCGCATCCCGCCAATCCAACAGTTTCACTATTCTCTTTACCATATCCATCCAAGCAATAAATGGCTCAGGGCGGTCAACACCACAGTACTCAATAAAAAGACTGGTTGCAGTGCCGCTGCAAATGGAATCAGCTACGCGCTGAACAACTGGATCCACCTTGAAGCGGCTGTGGTCAACCACAAACATACTACTCGATCTGATCACCGCTGGTATAGATGAGGTCATCCTTCCACTTCTGTTTCTGGAATAGGGGTATGGGCGCAGCCCGTGCAGCGCAGCTGCTGTATTAGTCTTGTTGTCTGTATGATGTTCGTATCCTACTACTGATTCCATTGTTAGCGACCCAAGTCGGCTTCAAAGACGGAGTGAATGGCGTAGCCATGAATGCAGTGCAACCCGTCACCTCGTTGGGGAAAATGAAGGGCGTCCAGCCCGCAATGAGACACTCTCCCAAAGATAGACTTACCGCCGGTAATGCAGAGTCAGCGCAGCGCAGCGGAGTGCAACTCCAATGTACACTCTCCGTGATCAATCCTTTGAGGGTTGTCACCAACCTAGTGATGAAGAAGGAAGAGAAAGTAGGGACCCCAACTCCGGGGGGAACTGTCCCTAGTTATATCCCAGGTGGCGAGGCCACAGCTGTGGGTCCTCCCTCGCAAGCTTGGTCGTCCTTAACTGGCCGCATTGTCTTCCCCCCTGTCGCCTAGCTTAATGTGGGTTAGTCTTTGGAGAAAGCTGCCTGAGACAACTATTTCCGACCTACGACCTATGTCAGCCCCGTAAAGTAAACTATAGGATTGAAGGTCGCTGACCTTCTACGGGGTTGAAGTGACTTCGTCGCAGGCTCACGCCTAGCCCTCTGGGCCTGTACTCCGTACAGAAGTGGACGAAATGTTAATCTCTCGCACTGTTTCGAGATTTGTATGTAAAAAGTCTTGGCGGTAGGTCGGATTCTGAGAATGGTTCTATTGGTGAACGCAGTGGGTAAGCGGAACGCAGTGTAGTGTCACCCATGAGTGGTCACTCTGTTGTTGTTACCAGTAAGGTTAGTGGTTAGGGCTACTAGTTAGGGTTAGTTGTGGTAGCTAGGTTAGGCTTAATCAACTAGTGAGGCTATTCCCAAGTATGCTGCCCTCAAGCTAGTGTCACTGACACCAAGTGAGTGATGCTTCCTGCATCAGTCTACCAGTAGGATTAGTCCTTAGTACTTGTTCATGTAACTACTGAACACCTTCACTTCGTTTCGGTGTCATGGGCTGCGCCCATACCCCCTTTGAAGATATACCATAATCGGCTTGAGAATCTGGATGAAGACAATGTCGTCCTGAGGCATCTGCTCCGGCGAATTTTCAGATAGAGGAATAACGTAATAAGAGATTCTGACGCCAAAGATTCTTTTTACGAATTTCCAAAAATCCTACATCTAGCTCTTCGACCTCTCTCTCTTTGCGAGTTTGCATAATTTTCAAGAACAGCGCTTCGGCCTTTGTAAACTTTCCTTGTCCTTGTGCATATCAGCCGCCGTTCTAAAGCAATGTTGCCAAATCCTTCAGTGGCTGTTCGCCTTGAGGGCGGTGGTTTACTGCCTTTTTGACATGAGCGAATAGTCTCTGGCATATGGACCTGGCGGAATACGCGTTTATCGTGTACCGCAAAGGCGAAGTTACCGCCCAAGGTTCAGCAGCCTTGGGCGGGCCATGCCACGTCTTTGACGCCGAAACGGTCGGGGCATTGCGCGGCTTAGAGGCAGCCGCTGCGAAACCAGGAGACACAATATAGGCATGCGTGGACAGCGCCTCCGTTATTTGGGGCCTGAGAGAATCTGTGTCGCTGTCGTCGCAATGGGCCTATATCCGATTCCACGAACTCGTGGAGGAGCTGAAGGACAAAGGCGTTAGCGTCCGCATACGATGGTGCCTGGGTCATGAGGGAATCGAAGGGAACGAGAAAGCAGATCGCCTAGCAGACTTAGGCGCGAAAGGGCCCGCGGACACCGACCCCCATACCCAGGGGGCGAACGTCAGCGGCGTCCGATCCGAGCTTCGAAAGGCAGCCCGAGAGGCCAGCGCGCGATGTTGGCAGGCCAGGAAACCGTCAGATGCATATGACCGGTGGAAATTGGAATATAACCCAACGAAGGAATCGAACGAACTCGGTCGACGCACTTTGGGGCATTACCTAGCTATGCGGACAGGTCACGGGGATTTCCGAGGTTACCACGACCGGTTTGCTCACCAGGGCGCAAAAACGCAATGCCCTTGGTGCGATAACTCCACAGCACCAGACCGCTTGGTCCATTGCCCAAACAGTGTCAAATTATGGAAAAAGTGGCCCAACGGCCCGACTCAGCGGCCAAACACGCAGACCAGACCAGACAAGAGTACCTATACAAGATATTGGGGAACCCGCGGGCCTTCGGGGAGTTCGCCGCCATTACTGGCCATTTTACCCTCCCTCCGCGTTAAAAGCGCATCGAACCCGCCCTAGTGGACACCCCCACGCGCAACGGTGCGCACGAATAGACGGCGGAAGGTGCCGCAGGCTGGTCATACCTCTGCAGGAATATAAGTTACAGGGCCGCAGCAGGCACCCGCCCCCGCATCGCCGCGGGCCCGGCCCGTGACGATCGATCCGCTATATATACTCATGTAGACTTAGATAGCGCGCCGCGATGCTCCACGTGCGGCTGCATGCGCGGAGAACCGTCGTTGCCGGCACTCCGCGCGGCCCCGGCGTTAATAGACACTACTACTACTACTACTACTACTACTACTACTACTACTACTACTACTACTACTACTACTACTCTGACTAGGACTGGACTTCGGTATGCATTATCATCGAGATTGTCGTAGATGTCGTAACTGTCGGCTTGTATGTCTTTGTTCTCTATCGTCTTTTCTCGAAAAGAAGGCTCCAAAAGTCCATGGATGCGCACAACGATGACAGAGAGAGGTTTTACTCAGCCCAAGGCCCCTTCGATTTACAAAAGCCAGTACCACCGCCTAAAACTACGCTACAGCGCAGTGATGAGGATTGTAGACCTAATCGGCCCCCGAACGGTCCAGAACTCGGCTGCGACGCCGACAGTTGCAGTCCCCATCCCGGCGCCGTATAGACCGGCGGCTGTTTAAAACACTTGCATGCGATCGTGGTTGGCAAGCCAGCCAATATATTGCTTGTTTGCTTATAAGATGGCATAAGTTAGGCCCGGTTGTTTGAAACACTGATTTAGAAAAGAACGAACGGGAAGGTAAAGGGAAAGGAGAAGAAATCAAGTACAAAACAGACGAGCATATTTAGGATCATCTTCGCGTTAGGATTAGAATTTTACACAGCCACACTCTTCCTGTTCGTCAGCGCTGCCCCGGCGTGTATACCCGCTACGGCTTAAAATAGCCGGTAACAATCTTCTCCAGGTCGAGTTATTTGCGTTAAAACGGTTGCGGCCAGTCAAAGGCCATCTTCATCTGCCCAATGTCCTCGGAAAATACCCTGCTAACTTGACTTCGACCAACCGGCTTCCCCGACTTGCTGGAATATACCACATTTGGCTTCCATCTTCGTTTGTTCGGTACCACCTGGCCCAATGGAGACCGAGGTGGCTCCAGCAGTAGTGCTCTTTCGAAGTCGATCATCATAACACCGTTGACCTCTGTGTTAAAAAGCATGTTTGCTCCCCGTACATCCATGTGTGCTACTCCCAGTTGATGAATTGCGAGCAACGACTGCATCGCCTTCCCTTTGAACTGTCCCTCCCGACTACCCACAATCTCTGTCGCGTCAAGGCCACATCCGCCCCAGGACAAGAGGGTTATGTGTACTACATAGACCCGGTGGTCATAGTAATATATCCTGTTCATCGACCGAAGGTCGACGACCCCGAGGAAGACGGGCACATGTATACCTTGGATGGGATGCAGCCGTTTGTA
>NW_021940936.1:39789-60719 GCF_004337985.1 Pyricularia pennisetigena | reverse complement strand
GGGCGAAAATTCTTCAGCTGTTAAGCTTATTGGTGTGTTTGGGTGTGAATCGCTAACAAAGGTGGGTCTGACCCATGAATGGTGGAGGATGCTTCTACTCGCGAGCCAGTGACAAAGCACCAACCACTGGACGCCTGTACCACCATTTAGCCATCTTGGCGAGGCCCAACATAGTGGCCCAGCTTTTTTATTATGCCAAAAGCTTGTGTGTGCCCATCCCCTTCAACAGTACCAGAGAGTCGATTCTCACGCTGTTCGATCCAGTTATGACTGGCACTCACGGTAAGCTGCATGCCGTGGATCGAGCGCTGCTTAGATGCCACGGGACTTTTTTTACTGGAAAAGGCACCGCGGAGCTCGAAAAAGCGCGAAACGAGTTTCTTTCGAGCCTCGACTTGGCCGTCGCCAAAGGCGCGCGCCGCTGGCTCGAATCTGGTTACCAAATTGCCGTGTCGAATATATGTGCGCTTTTGGACTACGGCCTGGCTACAAACGTCCTGATGAGGGCACTGTACGCATCGACAAAGCCTCCCCCCCATGCCGAAAATCGACGTCGCGGACGAGCCAGCTTCGACCGAGCCCCAAACGGATTCGTCTGAACAGCAGAAATCGGCGAATGCCGACGTGGTGGACCTGGCCAAATGTTTTAAGGAGGTTCTCCAGTTTGTGGAAAGGACCGACGAAGTTGTTTTTTCACGCCTGGGAGATTTGAACATACTCTCTTACCTCAACGTTAAGCTCATGTTTTTGCACCAAATGGCCATTTTGAAAGGTCCCGGTGGCTCCAAGCCCAAAATCTCGGCAATGTCATACCTGGAGGCCTCTTTCCCTTGGCATTTGCTCACTTTGTGCTTGAATTCTTTTGCTCTCGGGTCTGAAAACCCCGAAAAGTATGAGACGGCCGAGTTCCCTCACACGGCCGAGCGGAGACCGCTCCCTGAGGACTGGGCAATGCGTGGGCTTGTGTGGGCAGAGACGGCATTTCCGATGGACCATTTCACCGTCAACGAAAACATGGAGGAAGATGAGAGGACTTTCGAGACGCCGCCGATGGGAGAGCAGCGCCGTGAGAGGTGCCTGTGGCTCGCGTACCAGATTGCTCAAGTTGGAACGTCGGGCGACGACGGCACGGCCGAGGAGAAGGAGGGCCGCTGGATCACGTACGACGCGGATGCGAAGAAATTCCGTCCAGGGGTCAGGCACGTGTCTGATGTCGAAATCTGACCTTCGCTTGAATCTGGTTGTGAAAAATTGTATCTCAGACGTTCTGATGAATTCATCTTTCTCTTCCGACGCCTTCTATTTGCACCATTGGTACTGGAATTTCAAAACTCCTAAACGTATTTAGATTCAATATAATCGGTAAATCCAGGCACGCTCCTCTGAAGCCAAAGCCAGAACCAAGAAGGACAAGACCCATACTTCAGTCTAGAATCGTGTTAGCCCGCCGTTGGACCGCTCTTGGAGATCGAAGGCTAACCTGGTTGGGTTGGGCCTTGTTTCAGAGGGCTGCCATGCTGCTGCCCATACCCAGGCCAGTTGGGACGCGGCTGAGCATACCTGTTTAATGAACCCATAGCAGTTAAAGCAGATAGTCGTCGCTCATCAGCTTAACTTATATTCCAGCCCCAGGGTTCTCTGATCCGTTCACGTTTAAGGTCTAGAGGAAGATAACCTGATATTGCGGAAGGGCTTAGTCTAAGACGCTCGCTCACAAAAAAATACGTATGCAATTCAATTCGGCGGCAGTCTCTTACCGTTATCTTGCTGGCTCTGTCTTGGAGCTATTTTCTGGTCGGACTCGGAGGGCGAGGCCGCCACCACCGGGGATGAGCGAGCCTCTGGATTCGGAGAGTATTTGAAGCCGACAACTCGTAGCAGGGGCTTATCCGCGTCGTATTCCACAGGCTGCAGCTTCAATGTCTGTTGGGAACTGGAACGGATGTTACTTATTGGGTTATTTCCGGGATTGCTTCCGAATACTGTTGTATCCGACTGTGAGCGGAGCAGTCGACCAACGGCATTGCCTTCGCCAGCTGCCGAGTCATTCTGGAGGCCTGTCTCGTCGGGCAGCATGTGCTGAAGATGCTTCTGATTGGGGTTAGGAGGGCGATTAGATGGCTGGGTAGGTGCCCTCTGCCACTGATCGTGAACTATAGAGTTGAGATTCTTGGGATGCCGTGGAAGCCTCATGTTCCCTGAAGCGAGACCCCTGGAACCAGGCCTTGATTTTATTGGGAGGACCCCAATCATCGAGGCGGGAGGCAGCATGTCCTCGTCCTCATCGTCGTCAACCGCATTCTCCGGAAGCTGACTGGGAGACAACCTGGGAAAAGCTCGGGGGTCTAGTGGCGGCGGCGCAGGGTCACTCTTCTTGAGGATGGACCTCTCGGGTGGCGGTCTCTTGGAAGACGGCATGCGCACCTTTGACTTTTTGGTCTTGACTGTTCGCCTGGTTCTTCTGGGAGGCGCGGATGGTGCTGGATGAAGTCCAGGATGCTGTGTTTGACGAAGCATCTCTAGCCAGGCTAATGTCCATCTGTATAACGTTCGTTACAAAAGTCGTAGTGCCTTGGGGATACTATGCAGCCACGGAATACACTATCATACCTTACTTCTTAGTGACTGCCACCAAAAGACCTTTTTCCCTTTGATCTTTGAGTTCAAGAACTGTATCAGTTAAATGTAGGGTGAGTAGACCAGAAGTGCGAGGACAATGAGCGAGGCTGGCTCACAAAATTGTGGTTCGAGCTATATTTATAACACAATCCCTTGCAAGGGGCGGCGCCAGGCAAGAAATCTGGGGTAGATGACCTAAAATGTGTATGCGGGTCCCCTTATGACCCTTGCTAGAGCAGTCAATTAGCGAGCCTGGCGCTCAACACAACCTTGTATTCTTTGAAAGCAATGGAGTAACGTCTCGCCGCAAAACAAGGGTGCTGGCGTGGTAGATACACATTCATAGTCGACTGTCGCTTGAACCCAGCCGAAAATTGTAACCCATTTTGCCCAAACAGGTCTGGATACATCCTGATGATTTCTTTGTTGAGGACTCAAGATGGCTACCTTGACCAAGTCGATGAGAATAAGTATATATCTATACGCCCTTCATAAGTCTGGAACTATGGAACATGCCAAAGACCTGGCGAACGTCTTACAAACTTGTGTATTTGGGGAAGGCAACCCAGTCAATGAAAAGTAGTGGGCCGAGTACCAGGGAGTGATTTCAATGACCCAAAGCCTCTCATCCCCGCTAGCCCCAATGTCCAAGCGAACTCCCTGATCAAATGACATGTTCGGTAGCCGCTTTCGCAACTCCTTGTAGTTAATAGTAGAGTGCAAAGTCTTTCAGCTGCTCCTCAGTTGTACTTTTTTCCGTAAACTCTACGCTGTCGTTTCCCGATGGTTTGGTAACAACAACGAGATCTTTGAATTCCGAGTTGTCCCGGTTAACAGCAGTATGAATCCAGTGGAAGACCACACCTTTCGAGGTGCCTTTTGGTATAAGGAATACACGGAACTCCCCTTTGGCCGCCAGAGGTATGTATTCCTGGTGGAACCAAGGTACAATGGTGCTACCCTGCTCGCTATGTATCTGCCCTCGTTTCCTTTTCGCCGCGTTAACGAGCGGAAAACATGGTACAAGCGACAGTCTTTGTTCCGAGATGTATACATGGGATGAACTCGCGCTCCAGGAGCGTTTGTATACTGTTTTTTGCTCCTTAGACAACACACAGATGCCGGTTCCGAAGCATGTTTTGGGTCGGAACTGGAACCTCCCATCTGTGGCAGATTCTGCGATGGCATCCAAGACTTTGATAAGCTCCACCTTCCCTTGCTCCATCTCCGTCTCTCGTTGGCTGGGATAGAGACTGACATGTCGGTCTTTGAGTTGTGTTGCTTGCAACCAAGGCTTCGGGGCTTCGTGAGGGTCGCCGTCCGTCGTATCAAGAATGAGGAAGGTGACTTTTGTCAAATCGTCACCAGGGAACTCATCAAATACGTCCGTGTTCCACTCTCGAATGTCGACCTTAAACTTGCCCGTCTTGGAAAGATGTCGTAGGTGAAAGGCCGTGACTAGTGACTGGTGTAGCACCACATGTTCGCCTTGTATCTCATGGAAGTTTTGATACAATTCTAGCTCTTCACGTCTTGGAAACCACTCGGACGGCAAGATCTCTTCCGCGTTGGGATCGAGCTGTAAGCTGAGGTGCGGCGCGTTGTCGTAAGTGAATTTGAAGGCTTCACGACGAAGGCAAACAACCAAATGGGGAGTTTGATTGAGACGATGAAAACAGTTCGAACTTTGAAGGGTAAGTGATTCGCCGGAATGCTGACTATTCATATGTCTCTTAAGATTGCTCTTTTTGGAGAGCTTTTTTGCGCAAACGGGGCAGCGTATCTCTGGTTTTGTCATGGTGATGTGCTTGAGAGCCAGGAGCGTGGATCGTGGAACGGGGGCGTGGAGTGTGGAGCAGGAGCTGGGAGCAGGAGCTGGGAGCAGGAGCTGGGAGCAGGAGCTGGGAGCTGAGACTTGCAGCTTGTCTTTTGCAACATTGCGAATTTCCAATGGACAGCCTTGTTGACTCTACATGGACGATACGGCACAAATGCGCATTACCTACGGTCTTCCACTGTAGCAAATGCAACTATCACAGCAAGTAATCTCTCTTGAAAAAGAGCGAAAGAACCAAATTGTCATCTGTTACGGCGAGCGGTTGTGCATCAAATTTGTTCTCAAAACATATGTATTCGGCCAACTTCTGCCACCTGTGGCTATATTAGCCCGTGAGTCCTGGCAGTACCCAGAAAATATGGACGGGCGGTGGGGCGGGTCTTCACACCGTAACTGTAATTAGACTAGTTTCCAGTAAAGACTGGAACTGTCATTCACGCAATAGCTCCCTGATAAGTACCTGCAAAGGTTACTGCAGGTGGGGGTATCGATGCAGGGCATCATGCCTCGGTGTGTCCAGATCGGCCAAGCCCCCCAGCGGAGGGGTGGGCTTAACAGGTTGATAAGGAATGCGCGACCAGGGGAAGCAAAACAGTTTGCATTCACGTTCAGCCACACGAAAAAGGATCCACCGCGCTAAACAAGTACCATCAGTTTGCGTCCCTTGTTCCCTGCCTCTCTGCGCACTTCCTGTTTGGGCGGGAGGTGCAGGATTACCCACACGCCCCAATTCAAATTTCTTTCGTGGAGATGCGTCAGTGCTTCGAAGTTCCCACTACTCCGCATGTTTTGGGGGTTCCACTCGCCCGCGCGAACAGCAACTTCCCAAATCTTGCACCACTCGCCCGCGCGAACAGGAACTCCCTAAATCTTGCACCACTCGCCCACGCAAACAGGAACTCTCCAAATTCTGCACCACCCGCCCACGCAAACAGGAACTCTCCAAATTCTGCACCACCCGCCCGCGAAAACATGAACCAGAATCTTGCACCACCCAGCTGTGGAGCTACAAGCCAACCCAGGAAGGTCATTCTTGATGCCTTGCGAACAGCAGCCCACTCAACAGACCCGCTTGAGTCGGAGGAGATAGAGGCGTGTATCAAGCAGATAAAAATCATTTTGCTTGTCCGCAAAAAGGCATCCTCAGTGAACAAGAAGCTTGGGCTTCAGAATTTGTTGACCCGACTGTACTCACACCACCAACCTGATGAACCGTTGCTACCATTCAAGCAACTTCAGTGTACTCAAATAGTCGCCATTGGCCTAAGTGTGCCGCAATTTGAGCTGAATCGGCGTCGGTACAAGTCCGAGTTTATCGACGAGGTTGTCAACGAACTTGTTGCGTCTGCGCCGCACTTACAGCGAAAGCTGGGCAGCCAAATATTTGCCGACGACATTTACGCCATCATTGCTGGCCTCCAATCCAAACTGAGATCCCCTGATTATACTGCGTTCCTCGCTAGTTAGTTGAATCTATTACCCATGGTTGCTGGAACCTGCTAACACAATAGCTTGGGAAAGCCTACAGAGAAGCTTGTCCGGAACCCCCCCAATCACCACAAACAAAAAGAATAGTGGCGCCAACAAGTGAGGTTGACCCAGTCGCTAGCCACACCGTGCCACCAGAGCAGGCCCCGTCGATCGCTACATCAACAACCAGACTGAACCAGCCCGTGCCTACCAGCCTTGAGCCCTCGCCAGACGGAGGTAACGCCGACGCAGTCAATAGCCCCGCCTCCAACAACGCTCGGCAGCCACAATCCCAACCCAACCGGAAGCGGCGGCGGGCCGATGAGCTGGGAGGGCACCAAAGTTTGAACACCGCCCTGAACCGGAGGCGGCGAAGCAGAGCCGGTATCGACTATACTCGGAAGCCGCATCGCGGCACATCGCCGCCTCAGCCACAGCCACCCTTGTCTAGAAACACCTTGGTGGCCAACACGATTGCCCAAGATCCCTACTTGGCTTTAGACCCATCTGCGCACGCTCAGACGATATCAACCTTCAACGCCAGCCCCCTGATGGCTAGCTGGCAACAACAAAACCTATCCAATCCACAAGACGACTTTTCCCAAACTTCTACTAGACCAGACCTGCAGGTCCAAGATCATTCATTCTTAGTAACGCCTCACTCCACCCCAGCCGCTGGACATCCCATCCTGGGGCATGTTGCGTTGTCGGATGTGTCACCCATTCTGTCGGACAACATCTCGGACAATTTGCGCTATCCTTCACCAGAAGACGTGAATTTTAACAATATCCTTACCAAAACCAATTTGGAGCCTGCGAATAATTCCGATCCGGCATTTACTCTGCAAAGCGATCCTCATTTGGGAACTGCTTTGACTGGCAATCAACTTCGTGCTTATTTTGAGTTCGACAATCTGTAATCTTGTACACATTCTGACTTTTCTGCTCTGTAACGGATCGCAAGTACCAAAACACCTCCCTCTTTTATGCGCATCTTGGCGCCCCTATGGAGCTCGATTACATCACCAGTTTGTAAAATCTTGGTTTCGGGTAAAGGGTCTGTGTCTGACTTGTAAAAACAAGCAGTGGGTTCTTTTGTTGAGGTCTCGGCAGAAAACTATGGGAGAGCGCTGATGTTAGCTATAATACACGACCTCTGGTTTGCCTGACGATGAACCCTCCCCTAGGGCAGATTATCGCTTGAGGTTCCTTACATACCTTCGTCTCCAGTAGGAAGGCTATTTTGAGAACATTGGCGGTTCTGGATGGTGGTTCTCCCCTCGAGGCGGTTGTGCCTTCTTGGATTGTCTCTTCGCCGATTGGCTTGGGAAGCACGATAAGTACTACCGTTGTATGACCGTCTGACTGAAAAGACTTTCCGATCCATATGATATCGAGGGAGTTGTCATAGGTCAATTTTCTCCCTAGGGATCTCGCGTAGCTATGAATTGAAGGGGACTTCAATATTTGTTAGTGGTGACTAGAATGTGTTCGACGGTATACATACATGCATTTCACGATACGCATGAACAACAGTTTTCGCTTCTTCCGGAAGCTCTGTTCGCGGAGTCGAACTGTGTACACGCCAGGTGCCTGGATAACCTGGGATTGGGCACATCATTCGAGTGGATATGAGGACCTTTTCTGCCGTGGATTTAAGACCCTCGTAGTTTGTGATACAGTAATAGCCTTCCATCGTGGCAAACAACCGGCAAGTCTCTGCGTTCACGCGCCATTTACGCTAGCTGGGTCATCGTGCAACGATATTGCAGAAGCTAGGTGAGTTAGAAAATCGCGGGGGTTTTACGAGAATTCATTGTATCGATAAGCGGATAAGCGGTACGAACTCACTTTATCAGTTCGAAAGCCGAGGAAATGCGGGACTGTAGAGTGGACCAGGCCATCTGACGCACAGGCCCTCTCGCAGGGTCCTAATCATGTTCCCCACAATAGATTGGCGCTGCGTCTGATCATTGGATGAGAGCCTGCTCAGATCCACGAGAAACCGTGAGCGCGGTGGGCGGATACATACATCGCCATCAGCCATTGCACCTTGAACGCGCTCTCATCCGTCCCCATCACCACGGCCCTCGGACCTAGGCAGTGGCCCACAAGTGATTTACGGCTGCGCCGAATCAACAGGAGTCCCCCCGACAACGTATGAACTCCCTTGACACCTGGCAGGAAAGCAGCCTCTGGGCCTCCGGCCAAGTCGGAGCCCAACCGTAAGGCACTGTCGCTTCGCTTCAAAGCTTACCATCTTCGCAGAGGAGAAGGCTATCTGTTGTCCCATTTTGGCCCGTGAGCCCGCCTAGAGTCGCAAACGCAAGCAACGGCCGATGAAACGATCGAGTATAGTCCGAAACCAAACCGGAAGCGTCGACGGGCATCGCGCACCCCGCCTGCTAAACCCTACACGGACATATTGCCGTTCTTCTAGTCAAACCGCATTTGGTTGCCGCACAAAGGGGTCAAACCAGCAACAGACAACAAGCCAGGTCTTCCCACCGATCCAATACGAGCACCCGGCCAACCCTCCTCCAAAACGCGCACGACACTCCCAAGAATACTCCTTTCGATTGGCTTGAGATTAAGCATTACGCTCCACACGGGTGAAGCAAGGGCATTGGCCTAACCTATCGGTGATGGCTCCAACATAATCCAGCGGGAGAAGATGTTATTCAGGGTGCTGCGGCGTTCTAATCATGCCACTTCCACAACACCGAGCGAAAAGAAGTCGCGAGGGGAAAAAAGACAACCTACGAAGATGCGTGAACGCTTCTACTTCAGAATGCACAGTCTAGCCATGCTGGGTGGTAAGGGATGACCCCGAATTGTTTACAAGGCAAAGCGCGACAAGAGGAAGGCAGCTTAGAAATAACCTTCGTTACGTAGACTGAACACTCAAGGTGATGGCTGTAGTAGAACAAAATGTGCGACGAATCATAAGGGCGCCCGGTGATTGAGTTCCTATTGATAAGAGCATAAGCGATAAGGAATGTACGCCATAGCTTCGTGTCAGCTCGCACCGCCTAGGCGTTTTTTAGCCACATAACGCTCAGAAAAAGGTTCCATGTGTTTTTGTGGTCGTATTGATTTTGCATGGTCCTCCAGGTGCAACAACAATGCGATCATTGTCGAAAGTCAAGGACCCTAATTCTTGACATGACACGCAGATGCAGATAAGTTGTAGCTACTGACTATTAAGTTACCATCAAACAGAGTTCGTAATCATGCAAACAATTTAAACTATTGCTGCCCAATGTTTAGTAGCTGACGCCTCCCTCCCTGAGCTACAACCCCGCAACAACCCCTCCAAATCTCCGAGCCAAAGATCCCACAACAATAATTTCGAGCCCGTCGTCTTCTCGTTCTGAATTACCAAAGCCCGACAAAACCATATTATCACGCAGGTAAGAAACTTCCAGCGCATCCTCCATAATATCGTCCTCTACAGTCCCAAAATGTCCCCCGCCGTGGTTGTTAGCAACCAAGTCGAATGATAGCCCTGCTCACGCATTTTTGCCCATCAGAACGACGACGACGTTGCGACAAGCCCAAGAGTAATCATCGCTGAGACCCGCAGAAAGATGGATGTTAAAGGCGCCGCGTGACAGTTCTGCATTTCCAATAACTTAAACTCTGGAATTGCGTGCCAAGCTCGACGACAACGGGGCTTCCGACAAGATACTCATCAAAGCATGGCTTCGAAACCACCGACCATCTTCGCAAAAAAACTGTCCGACAACGAAATTTTGGATATTTCAAGTCAAGTATGAACAGGCCTCGTCTTGTGAGCACGCACCCCGCTAACAATTTCGTGTAGTATGGTTCGTTGAGTTGGCACACAGAAAAAAACGAGGAGGTCGTACCTTCCAAAGATATCACTGCTATCGTCGTCGACTATCAGGGTGAAGGGAGGGTCGATGTTTATTCTGGCGATCGTGAAGACATAAAGTCCCTCAGTGTTCTCCACACATTGGGTACGAATTATAAGGGTAAGATGGTAGTCCTCGACTGGAACACAACATGGAAGTACTATTCGAGGGGTGAGGTTCGTGTTGCTTGGATCTCTCTCCAGAGCGGGGAGAAAAGCAGTTCAGGATGAATACAATCGAGCCTTAACAGGTCTATTTTGGACTGCTGCGGCCAATCGAGCTGGTCAAGACATATACTGTCAATGATTTCTTGCGAGAAGGTGCATCTCAGCCTTCCAGCTGATAGGAAATGCCACATATGCCGGGATACCCGAATAATTAGAGAACAACATTGGCATTCCCTCTGCGCGATTTTCCAAACACATCTGCACGTCATCCCAAAAGAGCGGCCGATATTCCTGGTAGGACCTCAAACTGTCCAATGGGTCAAGGTACAGCGTCGGGGGCGGCTGTCTTCCGTCCACAGAGACAGTCTGCTGGTCCAATGTGACTATCGGGCTGTCTTTCAAGGCTGGTAAACTTAGCACGAGAAACAAAGTAACGGATGGCGTGAACAGCTTACCTTGATGTTTCGACGCGACTTGAATGAACTCTTGGGACAGCTTGACTTGCAGTCTACCCGGAACGGCGCTACGAGCCTGTTTCCCCATCGCCTCGATGTAGGTGGCCCCTAGCCCAGCCGCACAAAGTATCACGCCATTTGTTCCAACAGCCTCATGGACCAGCTTCAGAAATTGTGTGTAGACCGTTTTCTTCCTGTAGGCCGGGGATCCCACATTGGGCCCGTCATGTGCCAAGAGTTGAAGAGCTTCGATAATGCGATCGTTCTGCTGTGTATCAAATCTCCCTGCCTCCACTATCAAACGAGATTTGGTCTCGAGTTGGTGCAAGACTTCATCTACTGCTTTCACCATGGTTGATTCGATGTCGGGAAAGTTTACTAGGTCGCCAGAATAGCAAGCGCAGTTAGCGAATTTCTGCGGACATCTGTAGACATGTGTGGACATGTGTGGAAATCTGCAGACATCTGCAGACTTCTGCGGACTTCTGCGGACTTCCGCAGCCTCTTTGTGGGTCGTCACCTCGTCACCCTTGTCCGGAATGCAGCGCGTCTGCATTTCGCAGGGGGCCCTGCACGATTTTAGTCTTTACCTAAAGTGACCCTGGCCTGACCTCGCCTGCAAAAAGCGACCAAAACTTTGTTTCTTACAGTGTTATTAAAAAGGCAAAAAACCAGGGTTGGATTTGGCTACCAATCATTTGCCCGACTGTACGCATTGTTCTCCGGAGACCGAAAAGGCGGCCCGGCCAACATCTGCTGGCCTCTATTTCGACCTCCTCACGACCGATGTCCACCACGTCAAAGCAATGGAAGAGAGCCATCTTGGTTGTTACAAAGAGCGGTAGAGTAAGTATAAAGATGGATGAGGATTCTTGCTTTAACTTAGTAGAGGTTATTCTCTTCAGTCTGGCAATCCGTATCCTATGAACATCATTATCATTTGAAGTCTATCAAGCTTAACAGTTGGCCTTGAAACGTGAGCCGGGCCGGAATGGAAGCTCTCAAACCTCCTCCTCCTCCTCCTCCTCCTCCTCCACCACCACCACCACCTCCGCCTCGGCCTCCTCCGCGCACACCCGCCCCAGACTCAATTCGAGAGTCAGGGTGGAATGTTAATGGGCTTTGACAACGCCAAATGAGGTAGGAGATCAATCTCTCCGGCTGCGTATCCTTTCCTAACGTAGAAAATTACAACGTAGCAAAGAGCGGCAACTTCTTGACCTTCCTGGAAGCAAATGGGTGCATAAGGGCCATTTCTGATAGTCTTGCCCTCGTATGCTGCTATCATCCACCTCTCCTTCGGAACAGCTACCTAGCTAATGGAAATGGGATTCTGGAAACTGGTGCTTCCAAGGCATGATGGCCTATGGGTCCCTCATTTCGTACCCATGCCATTTACAACGGCTTGGGTGTCAGCCAGGGTCAGGATATTGCTACTGGAAATTGTTCCTTTATAAACTTAACATACGCCTTCCAGTTTCTAGATGCGGTTTGCTGCTCACTATCATGTCAACATGGCATCCAAGAGATCAATAGTGCCGCAAGAGGCTTTCTTTTTCCTGACAATCTTTTTTACTTTTCTTATGGTTCTGTCTGTTGCCACTCGGTCTGTACGTTTCTGGAGGTCTCAAACGCTGGCTCCAGTCGCCCTCCTTCCTGACTACCTTGCTTGTGTTGGAGCACTCTTGATGTTCGCGCAGACGATCCTAGCCTGGCTGCAATGGCCCCTCCAAACTACAGGATCAAACCCTCAACTTGCTGTGGAGGTAAGTAAGCTGTCCACACTCACATGGAATTTATACTGAGGCCTTCTAGTACTGGTTCTGGGGGTCTCTACTTGCGGTACTTGCGACGGCCTTCGGAAATGCTTCGATCTGCCTGTTCTTTGCACAGCTCGCCCACTTCAACAACGGGGTGAGGTCTAGTGGCCCTAAGATTCTTTCTATTCTGAGCCCAAGATTTTCTTCTATCTACCCTCAACTTCATAGATGGTGGATTGCTTTGCTCGTCGTGATCATTTTCGACATGGCCGGATCGACCATCGCTTGGACTTGTATAGGTCCACCTTCGACAGTCTTCATAGGCCATAGCCAGAGAATTTTGCACATCATATGCGTAAGCATAAGCATTTGCATAGATTCGGGCACGCTTGTTGGTGTTGGCGTGTGGCTTTGGCTACGGAAGCAGGACCCTCCAGAAATGGGGAAGAAGGACCCAAGAGGTTTACGGCCAATGTGGGCCATGAAGCTTTTGTAAGCAAAGCATCTTGAGCCAGTATTTGGTTGATACTAATGAAAGTAGTTGCACCTTCATCACGGTGGGTAGTCTTTTGTTGACGCACACGTCAGACTACTTTGGCATGCTTCTCGACCAAGTATCAGGCACCATATGCCTCATTTCGATCTGCCTCCCGGTTGTAGTTGGTCCCTGCCTGAGATTACGATTGTCAAGAGTCAAGGCTATGAAGAAGCATCAAGACAGCAAAGTGCCACATAACGACAGCACGTGCCATCTTAAACCTGGATCAAGGGATACGGATAGCGTGTAGCGCAAGGGTTATATAATTAAAATCATAAATCAACGGAGACTTTGCAAATGTGCACCTTAATTGTGCAGTAAATGTGACTGCCGTCTGGGCAGTAAATGTCCGTCATGCTGTAGGAGGGTACATTGGGAACCTGCGAGGCTGCGAAGTGGGCCCAACACCCCGTCACACCGTTGCTAGGCCTGCCCTTGCAAATGATCGAGTGGGGGTGGGGCAGTAATTGCTGTCGGACGATACAACGCACCTTGCAAGAGCCCCACCCCACGAAAGCACAGCGGTTTCTTATCAAGGCAATAGGGGTGCGCTGCCCCGGTTGGTGATCCTGCCGAACGCAACAAAACGATGTGACCACCTCGGGTTTGACAAATTGAGCTGCAGTTTCCGAGGAGCTCGGATGTGGTATGCCTGGCAACCCGGTATCTCTCCCACAATGCTTCGCTCGATATCCCTGAATGCTCGTCGCCACCCTGGCCGCATTAACCGAAGTAGTTGGTGAGATCAAACCTTGGCTGCCGTCGTAATGGATTTGGGTATCCGTGGACTTTTTGGTGTTCGGAATCTAGAACTTCAAGCGCGTCATGGTGCCGATGGGCAAGCTGCCGGAACATCACATGCAACTTGCAGCTTCGTTGACCTACCACGTCGAGCGGAGATGCAGGTAAAGCACGCACAGCTGGGATGCAAGTAGTATGGTGTATATAATGGCCGGAGGTACGGATACTTCCTGACCTCAGAATCAACGAAGCGCTGCTGCACAAAAAGCAGCTGACCCGCAAATCGTCACTTGCCATCGGAAACCTTTCGATATTGGAACGTCTGTCTACACCACTCTTTCCGTCTGGCCGCAGCTATTTTAAAGGCAGCCTTATCTTAGCGAGTGAAGTACACGGCTTTTGGTCGGTGCATCTACGACGAAAACCCATACCCACCTTGCCCATGTGCACCTATCAAAATGTACGCTGTACTTGTGTTTATTCCTTTCACTGCGGAAACAACTAATACCCCTTGCAGATGGAATACAGCTGCAGTCACTGGAGAACTATTGTAGCAGAGTGGTGTGGCCGGTATAGAAACACCCTCCAATCGCACATCAGATGTCGGCCAGAAATACCCTACTACACCAGGAACGATCAGATCTGCTGTAAGTAGCAGACCCTTTTAGTGTAATCCGTACCTGTGACCATTTGAGCTAACACGGGACCATACAGCTCATTGCCATGAGAAACTAAACCCGAGGACTGTCCCATGGATGCCCTCGCGCGAGGCGAGAGACACCAACATGTGGTAGGGGAAGTTTATGTGTTTTTTGATGGCCAACTGAGCTGGAAACACAACAGTAGCCCCGGCCCGGGCTGGAAAATACGATTGCGTCAAGACTGATCGATTTCTTCCTTCTCTTTTGTACTGTAGGACTACGCGAGGTTCACGGTGGTGCACAAATCGGGGAGCCTTGGTTCTTGTGGCTTTTCCTGAACATTTTTGTTCTTATTCATTTTCAATCCAACTGGTCGCACATGGCCTCTGGGGTACTCTGCGAGCTAACTCCGGATATATCGCTGCATTACGGGGCAGATGAGAGATGCAACTCCACACCCCACTCCCTACCCTGGTTCCTGGCTCATCTTGGCCGCCATAAATCTGCATTAGCAATTGCTTCTCTGGTTGACCAATCCACTGTAAAAATACATCCCGCCTGGTTGAGCAGAAGAAATGTCAGATCTTCTCAGCTAGCCACCGGGGTCCACCACAATGCTGCTCTACCTTGACCCGTCATTAGGCAATTGATCAATTGCCCTTGCACACGCCTGTGCTGCGATGCAATATATTTGTTGCTACAATGGTTCCGATCATCTATGCTTTACCATTCTTTGGAGTTGTGATTGTCTAGTACAACCAAAAGCGGCCCCACGCTTGAGGTGACGTCCAGAAATGCTTAGAGCGAAATCCGCATCTTCTTCAACTTGACTGCGAATGAAACATCCGCTGCTACATCAGCATACGTTTTCGAGATGGCCCTCCCGGGTGGCATGTCATCTCAGCAATGCCCATCTCCTCCCACGGATGGAGACAGAAGTTTGCTGCAGCACACGACTTTGCCCGGGGATGCACTTTGCTATGCCACAAAAGAAGGTTTCCTGGCGTACGGTGCGCCGGTCGATTCGAATCTAAGACATAGTCAAGTTCAGTTCCAACCTCCGCAATCGCCCCCATTGAAGAGGTCCCCTAGCTTCTACATTCAGTCGCCGAGTGCATCTTCAGTGCCGGCTAGCAAACAACAGCCCAGGCGCCAACGCGCCGCCCAGGTATGTTCATCCAATGCAAATCCTTGTCTGCCGTGTCTACCCCCTGATAGCCAGCTAATTAGAACGGTTTAGGCATGCGATCGGTGCCGACATTTCAAAGCGAAGTGTGATGAGCAGAAACCATGCAAGAACTGCAAAGAGAAAAACGAACTCTGCAATTACAAGGAACCCATTGTTAAGCAGTAAGTGCCAAACCTGACCTTTCCCGTTTCGAATTACCCAAGCACGAGGCTAATAGCATCCGCCGCCTCAAAAGGCAAGACAAGTTCCAAACGGAGATCCTCGAGGCAATTGGCAACATGATGGCCAAGATGGACGCGTACATGGCAAGGACCGACTCGCGCATGACGAAATTTGAGGACGTGCTGGCGGGCGTTGTCGCTGCGGGGAGGCCTGGCGCTTCGCACACTTTCGCTATGGCGGTTAAACGGGAGTTGACTGGAAGCGATGAGACGTCATCAAACGGACAACAAGAATCTCCAAACTCTGGCCGCGGCGAGCCCATTGGAAGTCCGCAAGCACCTACATTGGCACCTACCGACAGGCCGCAAGCAGCCGAGACAGCACAAACAGCAAGTGTTGAAGAGTTGATTTTCTCCAAAGAGGCCGAGCAACCAATCGCGTCTGTCCTTCTGGATGATGATCGAGCAGATGATCCGCCTGGCTCTCCGGTACCTGCCGGAAAACCCGCCATCCCCGAAAACCATACTACAGGTACCGGCAATTTACTCATGTGGCCGGCTATTCACGAACTTGTGAGCCACCTTTTGATTGAGAATGACATCAAATATCCAAAAACGTACCCACTTGGCATCGAGGAAAACAGGGGTCTACTCCATTTATATGGCCGCGGAGAAGGGAGCAAGAAGAAGTCCGGTGGTAAGGAGGTTCCAAACGATTTTGGACTTTTGACGTCTATTCATTCTGAAGACGTAGCCCCATCGCCATCGTCGAATAACGAATGGGGGCATATGGACGCCATGGATCCCGCGCCTTACAGCCCACAGAATACCCCTCCAACGCCCGATGCGAAAACCCCTACCCGGAAAGCGATCGGGGGGCTCAGGTTCGACCATGATCATGTGTGGAAGCTTGTGCAAAGTTACAAGGATAACATGCAAATCATGCACCCCATTATTCTGCCCAACGACCTGGACGCTTTGATCAAAAATTTTCTCGAGAGTCTTCCGACGGTTTACGTGACCAAGACGGCGAGGCCGCCACCGATCGCAGGGTTCGCCGCAAAGCACGAAATTGTGGGTGAAAAGCGCAAGCGAGAAGACACGGACGACAGCTCGGACCCTTTGAAGGCCACGCATCAAAAGCGCCATGCACCTTCTCGTCATATCAGCACTGCTGTGATCCTTTGCATTCTTGCACTAGGCGAGATATGTCTTCACAAGGAACGTATCCCCGATATTTTTCTCACGTCTGGCGAAATGCAAGGCTCAGGTTCCTTTAGCTCTCAGCCTTACGGCTCTCAAGGCTCTCCGGCCTCTCGAAACGGCGTGCCGCCATCTCCCGTCCAAGGCACACCGCCGTCGATAACGTCCCACCCGTCGGGTAGTAGGCGAGCCTCCTTCCAGGGGTCTGCTGGCTCCACACCGGGGCCGCTGAGAAAAAACATAGATGTGATACCAGGTTTGCAATAACTACCTGGCGAACGCCACCGACATTCTGGGTAATCAAATGGGAGGCGTTTCCATATGGCACGTATACGCAAACATCCTAACTGGTCTTTATTACGGCCAGCTAGGAAGGGTCATGGAAAGCTATTGGCATATTCATCATGCCTGCGTCAAAGCTCAACACCTTCTCAGAAAGTGAGTCGCCATTCTTTGGTAGAAAAGTCATCGTATCTTGGTTGCTAACGCTTCTGTTAAGCCACTTCTCTCGCCTCACCGCTGCCAACGGTAAAGAACAGGAACAGGACATCAAAGACCTCCGATACTACCTCATCTATTGGACCTGTATGCAATTGGAAAGGTACGTGGTTTTTCCAGTGATTCCTGCTCATATTTCCCTCATTCATTTTTTTTTCTCTCTTCTAACGTTTATTGATACTAACTCATTCACAGTGACATCATCGCCGAGTTGAATCTGCAGCAGTCGGGCATCAGTAATTACGAGCAGAGCATGCCGCACCCTAGTTTGAAGCACATGATCGAGTGTGGAATCGACGAGCGTGTTGCCTATAGTTACTACGGGCAACTGTGGCTACGCAAAATGCTAAACAAAGCACACACCCTGCTTTACGGGCCCAAGTCGGAAAGAGAGAACTTTTCCCTGATAAGTTTGGTAGAGATTCTGCGTCAGAATCTGACAAATCAGGAAACCCTTTGGTGGCCAAAATACCACCCCCACGAGCCCACCGTTCCAGCCAACAACATCCTCGACGCCAGGCTGCGAGCCAAGTATTGGGGCGCTATGAACATTATATGCCGACCCGTTATCAAGTCTATCTTGGGGAGGTATTATATGGGCAAGCAAGAAGGGATCGATCTGACCGACCCTCTGAACGAGTTCGTGGATCCTTACGACGAAAGTGTTTTGGAGATAGCAGAAAGGGGCATCAATGCGCTTATCCATAGCACTAAAGCCTTCCACAATCTCCCTGAACGACGGTATATTGTCACCAACATTTTTGGGACTGCTCAAGCGTACGTCTTCTTTTCGTTTTTCTCTCTTCTCTTCCAACACAACTGACATTCATTTCGCACTTTAGCCAATGGGGAAACCTGATTACCCTTGCCGCGGTTTACAGGAATCAGCACCTTTCGCGTTTTGTCAACCGTTCACAGCTCGAGAATCTTTTCGACAAAACGATACAGTTCTTGAAGGTCATTGGGCATCGATCGAGCGCCCTCGAGGTCGACAGAAAAATCCTCGTGGGCCTGAGGCACTCTCTGTTTTCCCCCGACCTCACCCGACCCGAGCCGTACTCAAGCATCAGCGCAAGCGCGGCCAACCCACCAAGCCATCACACCTCGGCGATCACTCAAGCCGCGTTCCAGACCATGCCAATCAGTCCGGTATACACCAGCAGTACAGGTAACGCCTACCAGACCGGGCCCAGTCCAATGCAACACAATTGGCCAAGTTCCCGATGAAGCCTATTTGCTGGCTTCAGCCGTGCCGCATCGTCTCCACTGTTGCCATTGTGGTCGGCAGCTGTGACACGCACATTCACCATGCAGCTGCAGTATCACATTGGCGCATCATCGAAACATGGAAGCAATCGTGGACATGTGTATACCTTTTTGTATAATAAAGAAGCTAGGAACGTCTTTTGCCCTCCATCTAGAGCATTTACTTAGTGCAAAATGCCCGCGACAACTAAAACATATTTGTTGGGTCACCGACCCAAGGAACCCTGGTCCGGGTTCTACTGCGTTCCTTACTTGGTGCTACTGCTATTGTGCGTTGGTTGCAATCACATCTTACTTGTACTACACGTAGACAATGATCTACTTGCCTTAATCTCGCTTGTTGCGGACTTTCTCCAGGATCGCCTTTGGGGACCCATCGAACCTTTGCTGGATGCCGCCGCGGCTGACGCCCTAAATAACTCGAACACCTCTGACAAAAAATGGCTGATGCGAAAATCCGATTCACTCGCTACGACCGTCAAGATCTTCCTCAAAGTGGAATCGACTTTCGTTACATTTGTGAAAGTCCTCATTCAAACCGGGTTTTCACCGCCCCTAGCCCTGGTTTCGGCTCTCGTTTTATTAAGCGTCCAGGGGTTGGCCACGTCCTACCTTTTTAGTCCGATCGCGAAAAAGGTCCAAGAACTCAAAAAGTTGAGAGATGAATGCTCGTATGTGTTGTCATGTTCCAAGTATTAGCTTGAGCTAAGCCATATACAGTGAGCGCCTTAAAGCCGAGAAGCAGAGCCGACTTTACACGGCATACCTACAAAGGCGCGAGTTCTTGCGGACAATTTGGAAATCATCGATATGCCTCCCTGCCATGCTGGCTTGGTATTTTCTAGGCGCAAGGAAGGAGGACATTGCGATTTACTCCCGACTGGCACACCAAATCAGTGTGGCGGATGAGAATTTCCAAAAAATGAGCCAAGCTCTGCCCAGATCTCTACACATTTTAAAAATCATGACCGAGGACGGCGGAGCTTGGAAGTGGTTAAGTTCGACGGGTGCAGCAATTGCGAGGCATAAACAGGAACCAGATATTGAGACAGGTTGTGGGAAGCAGGCTGAACCAAACTATGGGTGCTAATTGGGCTACAGGCTGCGGGCCTGTTGGGCGGCTGCAAGTGGCTGGCAGATGTCATGTCTGGTAGGAGCACGTCTAAACCTCATGTTCGCATCGCAACTAATGCCATAACAAAGATGCTTCGGTGGCGCGGTACATGGGTTGAGCCTGCACAGTGCTAGCTGTTAACTCACGTCGCTACCCTCCATCCACTCCTCTACAATCCCGAGGGCTGACATACGGTTGGCTGCGAGTATTGGTGTTGGGCTCCAATTTTATTAATGACAGGTGGGTTCATCCAATACTCGTTTGACAGTGTTGGGGCTGCCGTTCTCAGGTATAGCCGGCATCAAACGCCAAGGAAATGCCAATCAGTGGTAGATCGCCTTAATTTTCATTGCTTCAGGGGGTCTTTCGGAGTCACATACTAGTACAGTGGGGTTGCATGTAGTTCTGTGTTGGGCCGCAAAAACTGGAAATGAAACTGGGTAAGTTAACGTTGCTATTTAAGTGGGCTGTGTTGCAACGCAGCCCTATGGTACCAGGATCCCTGTGGATGATTCTGAGTCCCAGCCTTCAATGTGCTGACTTGTACCCCGCGGGCCCAGGATCTACGTACTAGTAGTACTTTCGACTTTTCCCATACCCCTCTTCGACCCACCTCCAACTCTTCTTTACTTTCGACTTTTTCTTTCTTCCCTCGTCGACCTACTTTCACCCCCCTGGTATTTTCGACTTTTTTCATTCCCTCTCTGCGACCCCACCTCCAATTCTTCTTTACTCTCGACTTTTTTTCTCCTTCCTTTTCTACCTCGTCCCATATTTATTTTTTCGAGTTGCCATCCCTTGTGCGGACAGCAGATGGTGGTCCACAGTGAGCCGCTTGAATGGTAGCAACGAGAAATAGGCTACCTGCCGACAGGCACAGGGCACGCGATTTCTGGGGATCCTGCGAATGATTATGTTGATATGCGTTCCTTATTGATGCAAGACACTAACCCGCATCATTTTGTGCTTAGGATCGCGATTACAGCATACTAGATTAATGACCACCATCCCCGACCTGGGTTTCCCTCACTGGTTTGGTCCTTATGTTTGGATGTTCCGAACTTGACCCTGAAAGTGACGAAACATGGAATTGCTTAGTCGACAATCTGTGTGCTACACCCTTAACTGCCCTGGTATAAATTGCAAAAGCAAACGGGACCCTTTGATTGTACAATACCTCACTTCTGGCATTCATACATCAGATGAGCAATGAGCCTGAGTGGAGAAAGTCGGGACCTACAGTGGGGCCTAAAACCCCGCATTTAAGTCCGAAAACGTGTTGGGAATGAGCACGACGTGTGTCTACTCTTTCCATTACGGGCATCAAATTTGAATGACTCAGCAAAAACCAATTCCGATGGAATTTTTCCAGCATCCAACGCGCTTGCCCGAC
>NW_021940936.1:0-39771 GCF_004337985.1 Pyricularia pennisetigena | reverse complement strand
GCGGCAGTGGAATCCAGTTAGTTTTTGTTGTCAATTTTGTTCTAGTTGGGGTACTTGCCAAAGTAGCATTTCGGTAAATAGAAGACGATTGGCTGCAGATAAGCCGAGATTTTGGCCAGCACATCCCGCCGCGTCTTGCCACAGTAGCGGGGTGGCACAGTGCGTAGAGCCTGCAGGGCGAAGGCAAAGACTTCTACAACAGCTGTACGGTGGAGGTCATCCAAGTTTTGGACGCAAACCTAGAGAAGGAACACAGTCGCGATTGTCAAGTACATATTTTCCGCCTGTTCTTGTTTCGTTCTCCCTCAAACCTGCCAACGCCAACACAGACAGACACTAAAATACGATAGCGGTGTAAGGTACATACAACTATACAGTTTGACATGGTGGAGCGTAGGTTCAGAATTGAGCGAGGCCGTGTGGAAAGCCTTCCTCGCGGGCGTCTTCACACGTGCGTTCCATGTAAGGTTGCTCTCCCTGTCCCGGTCTGCCAATTGATCAGTATTTGAGTCGTGCGGCATATTGACGAACCAAACCCCGCCACCGCTCTTGTGGAGTTGAGCTGGATGGCGCTGTCTCGATTGGGTTTCGGCCAAATTTTGAAATTGTATCCAACTGTGGTTATATCTTGTGGCGCAACCCTATCTCTACTTTCTATCGCGCATTCCAAAGATTTACGATGTTCCCGAAAATTCCGCAGTTTTTTAGGTTCCTAAAATGTAATTTAAAAGCGCTCGTCACATGAGCCTTCGACCAGAGATGTTTTCGGGGGCTTCGGCCCTTTGACCGACTTAGCGTGGGTGCTAGCTCGCGTCGTCGCCATATGCGGGGTCTAAACTTCGGAGTTTTAGTCACATGTCCAATGCCTTGATTACCCGAAGGGTGGGGTTTTTCTTGTTTTCGGTTTTTTGTGTTCGAATTCTTAAGGCGGCTATCGTTACCTCATTCCCTCCCGTCCTAGAAAATTCACCAAGAACATTCCAGTTCAAACATCATTGGTAGCGAGTCGAGAGAATGGCGGTAGCTCTTCGTGGAGATTGCGCTCTACTGCGCTCTACTTTAGGTGACGACGAATTCCGTAATGCTACGTCGATGTAGGTATTACGTTCCTCTACGTCATCAATCATTAACTAACCAGAACCAGATACAACGCTCTCCCGGATATTTCAGAGCAAGGAGACGTCGATCGAGAACGTCTGATACTCCTTGGCAACCTGTTTGTTCTGCATAGTATGGAAGGTCAATTTGGCGTGCACCTGCTCCACAGCCACCATCCCATCCCCGACGACACTATCCTGCTCGGAACCAGCTACAAGGTCCCACCTGTTCGCCGCTGGGCTAAACCTACACGTATTGAAGACCTGCGCGGCACGAATCTTCATGGACACACCTACGCAGTGAGAGATGGCTCTCTGCGCCCCTACGAGTTCCAGAGCGGCAGTGCCCCGGAGCTTTCTGGGCCGAACGTCCAGGCGTTCCTCGAAGAATTCTGCAAATTGGTGGAGGATAAGGGGCTACAAAACCAGATTGCACTGGAGATATTGGACTCGGAGGCTGCCGACCGGACACCGATGCTCGAGTTTATTGTTGACCAAGAGAACCACGTTTTAGTCGAAGCTAAAGCGGCACAGCAATCTGATTCGCTACGGCCAACCGGCTGGGTTTTTGTCGCGGAAAGGTCAGGCGTAACGTTGAAAGGCAACACGGCATATGCTGGAAACTCGGGGGAACACAAGACTTTCACAGATGGGAAGCCACTAACAATTGAAAAGTTGGGAAAATTGGTTCCTGCCTAATGTATTTAGCAAGCTAGTCTCCTATTTTATTTCCATATTGCTTTGAAAGCGTCTTGGATGCACTAAAAAGGAGACGACGAACCGGCCGCAGAATATTCCTATGACTGAGAGTTTATTTCCTCTTGGTGTTGGGATGGGAAAGAATGGAATCGCACCGCTGACGGTCTATATAAACAGTGATGCTTATGAAAACGTCAGTCTGATTGTCTTGCGGAACCACAAGAGCCGTAGGGGCACGTCCAGCAAGTATATCTTCAATATCCGCATTGTTCAGCGTTGGCTCGATATCATAAAAAATTGCTTTACGATCGGGGGTACGAGATAATGGATTTGCCTGAATATCGAATGCGATATTCCCATAGCTGCGTTGAGCATCCAGGTCTACCCTGGTTAGCAAATATAGCGCTTTCACTGATGTGGGCGACATGCCAACTCACCAGATATTTTCGAGTCTTGTGGGTGGCCAGGCAATACCCCCGCGAGTTGTCGGTTCTCCTGCTGAGTGGCTCTCTGTGGAGCCCAGCTGTTAGGACCGCAAGGGTCGACCCGTTGCCGCTTCCGAGGGCTGCTGGGCCGGCCCGATAGAGTCCGACATGGACTATCAAGCTGGAATCCTGGCTCGGAAGCGGAACCTGGTTTATAGATTGGCGATATATAAGCTGGCTGGACTAGGCCTGTGGTTACACCGGATTGATGGGAGTCGGGTGTAGTATGCCCATCGATGGTTTGAGAATCGGAATAGCTGCTTTGATGTGTCGCCCAACTGGCGAAACCGGACCCAAGGAGCGGGGACGGCTCAGAAACATGTCGACTAGCGTCGATGTTGCCTAAGGACAGCGAGTGTGGTGTCAGCATTGCAAGCGGATCAGCGTAGAGAGGGTGCAGGGGCTCTTACGAGGAGCAATAGGTGGAAGACAAGGCTCCTTGGAAGTCCCTTGATGAAATAGTGGCTCGGGACGGCCAGGTGAGAAGGCGGTCCAGTTGTTGGGTAAGTGAGCTACATTCCTCACAGTTGGTCGACATGTATTAGAAAACTAAAAATAGAAACCAAGCATAGGACACCGACTGAAGTTTGCTCACCAGATGCCCCCGAGTGCCGTGGCTGGCCTGGTAATGCCAACGCGACTTGTCCGTTCTCCTTCTGGATAGGTTCCTGTGGTGTATTCCAGCAGACAGCACCAGGCCTAGGGGGTGAAGACGGCTCAGGAACTAGCTGTCGCTTCCTTGAGTTGAGTTCGGAAATAGGGCTGCGGGTTACCACGAGGTTCGGCTCTTCCGGTTGGTTTAATTTTTCTAGGCTCTTGGCCTTATCAGTCATGCCAACAATGTCTCCATTGTAGATGTCGACAGTGAGCCCTGTGTTAAGTAGGTAAGTAAATGAACAGTTCCCTCAGGGCAGAAACTGTGATGTACCTAGGATGCAGTATTTGAGAAGCAATGTAGAATCTTGGACAGTAGATAGTGTCAAAAGAAACCACAAGGAATATTCGACATTTAATTTGAGACGGGTGGCTAAGGGAGGCGATTGATTCGAAAAGATTTCTGGGAATTTGAAGATTGTGTCCAGGTCGTTCTCGTTTAGTGAGCGAGGAAGGTGGATAATGGTCGAGAAGCTCGGAGCGATTGAGTGAGATCCTGTCAGTTCGTGCCAAAATTTGGCGGTTTTGTACACTGCGTGTTTCAAGCGCCTTGAGGTGGGAAGCTTTGTAGTTTCCACTACACCTTGGAGCAACTTTGAAGCAGCCTCCCTTGCCTCGGCTCTCTTTCTCTCCTTCTCAGCTTCTTCTTCAGCCTCCTTTACGTCCGCCCGCGCCTTTTCTACTAAATCCACAGCCCTCTGTGCTTCCTCTTGGGACTGCTTCAATCTATCTCTCAACTGTTGAAGCTTTTCCATGTCGAAGGTGAGGGATGGTATAAACAAAAGCGCAGGGGGTAGGGATAAAGGGTCGAGCAACTCGGAAAAACAAAAAAAGTATAGGTCCAGTAGAAGTGGGAGAAGAATAAATGTCGAAAGGAGGGAAGAAGTAGAGGTGGGTCGGGGATGAAAAAAGTCGAAAGTACAGAGGGAATTTGAGGTGGGTCGAAGAGGTGGAATGAAAAAAGTCGAAAGTACAGAGGGAATTTGAGGTGGGTCGAAGAGGTGGAATGAAAAAAGTCGAAAGCAAGTCGAAAGGGTGGGGTGGATCGAATGTCCAGCACGAGAAGCACCGGGGCGCTTAAACGCCCTTCACGTTGTTAGTGTGTGTGGAGCTACACAAATATCTTTTGGACGTCTAGTGGTTATGGCTTGAGGGTTGTGATGGGTACCAACAACAACGGACGCTTACCAAAGTTGATCCTTGCACCAAGACTTGCATTTCCCGTACAAAAACATCCTTCCATTTCCATCGACTTGTCGCTCCTCATAATACAGGTCCGACCAATAGGAAGTGGGTCCGGTGAGATGCCTGTAACCTGCAAGCGAGCTTGCAGCCTCAGGTTACCGTCATTAGCATCATTGTTTCGATCACCTCAACCCATCGTATTCAGTTATATCGCGATCTTGAAAGAAAAAAAAAACAGTTACTAAGGGTCTTGGCTGTAAAGGTTATGTGGGTCCGAAAGAACTGGATCCTTTTCCGCCCTTTTCCCTACAAGCCAAGAGTTGTTGTCGACAGTAGTGAGACCGAACATGGGTGCCCTATTCTTCATTGGGACATGCTCGGCTGTGTAGAAGTGCCTGGGTTCCTTGTTTAGAATGCGCAATGTGTTCAGCGTATCTTGGTACTGTTCCAATGGTGTCATTGCACAGTACGTGCGGTGCAGAAAATATTGAAGCAGTAATCCAGAAAGTTGGGGTGGGTTTACGGTGAGAGGGTACACTTATAGACCTGCAAAATGCAAACAATCCGTTCTTCAGTAAAATGGTGTCACGGCCAGGCATACATTGGAGAACCTCAGTGTATTAGGCGCTATCGACGAAAATTCTAAACTGAAGAGAAGAGAGAAATTACAATCGACGACGCGCTCAAGAGACGCGCTTAAATCCGGAGGTAGTGGATCCTTGTCCGATCCCTGGCTCGGTGTGGAGCCGAGTCGTGATTCTGAGGGTAGGTCTAGGGGCCTGATCCTCACAAATGGTAGGCCGAGAAAAATGTTGGGGAATTGGCGTGCTATCCCAGCCGCACAATAAGGACTCCACTGAAATTAGCCAAATCGGGTCACATTTCATGGGCAAAAGGTGGGGTGCCAGGCACTGTGAATGGCACAGTGGCGGGGCTAACAGCGGGGTTGCTAAACACGTCGTATCTGGACCAAATTGGCAGCACCACTTTTATGACAATCTTTCGTGGGCAAGAAGACAGTTATCTTGGCTAGCACTGAAAGCGACGTTAGAGGGTATAGAGGAGGCCCATCGAGAAGAGGCGTTGACGATGCGAGCACAATATGCAGTCGTACATGGATGTTGATTATTGCAACAAAGAATGACCATGAAGGAGTCGTTCAACTGCTCCTCGATGCGGGGGCAAATGTCAACTTCATCGATGACGAGAGGACCCGCTATACCATGCTGCTTAAGGTGGGCACAAAGATATTTTGAAACTCCTCCTTAAAAAGAGAGCATTTCCCAACCCAAATGCGCTTGCGGCTGCTGCCTATGGGTATACAGAACATTGTAAAACTACTCCTCAACGCGGGTGCAAACGCCGACCCAAGAGACTGCAAGGAATATCCGCTATCCTATGCCCTGAACGCCAAGCAAATAGAATTTATAGTGCAGGTTATAGCTCGCAATCCGCGCCAAGGTTCTTATGTCCGTGTCCTGTGCCGTTGAAAGGTGGTGTTCCTTTGGCAGCATGAATCAAGCCTTCTCGGGTCAAATCCTCGTCAAGTAACCCTAACTCTAAGTACATCCTGCGTTCCGTTGCCTCCATCATATCCGAGCTTTGCGTGCTGTATGTCGAATCGGCACCGGCAGCCTTGAGCAAGACACGGACCAACGCTCCACCATCAGACGTCTTATTGCAGTTTTCTTACACACGCTCTGAGTTCCTCGGACAACATTGCATCGAAATCTATCCCAAAACAAAACAACCCCAACTTCAAGTGCTGGGAATCTCAAAGATATATACAGTACACATCATCAAGCACCAGCACAGGTCACCGTATCGAGGCGACAGTCATCTTGTTCCCCTGGCACGCTTTCGAAATTGTTCCTGAGACTGGATGAGCCCCTCTCGCGTGGCGGCAGCCTCGCTGCAACCGGAGGAGCAGGAGCGGGTCAAGCCGTGGTCACTGGAGTCGACGATCTCGCGAATGCGCAGGGCGGCCAGGGTCGGGGGGCAGCATTGGCGCGAGGCGTCGCTGGACGTCTCTTAGGCGGGACAGTGGCGTGGCCACATAACCAGCGACACTCGCATCGACTTTTTGTTTTTCACACCGTCTGCTGAGGCCCGCGTATGTTTTCTGTTTGGTGTTGTTGATTGGCCGACCTGCCTCGTCGCCATTATTGTCGTCGTTGTCCTCGTTATCGGCGACGTTGCTGCGAATAGCGACGGCGGAGTACGCCTTTGGACCGCCACGGGAGGCTCAAACGAGTTAACAGAGGGGTCTGTATCGAGCAAGTCGGGAGGCAATGTGAAGTCGTCGATGTCCATTGAATCCCCATATGTCGAGGCGAAGGAGCTGCAGGAATCAACCGTGTTTCCCGAAAAGGCGAAACTCTCCGTGGCAAGTGTCTGCCTCAGCCACCTTTGTTTCATGATTGATGCCTCCAAATCCCGGCGAAGCGTCTGAAGGCCTAGCCTGGAGCTGGATCCCTGTTCCTTTCCCCGAATATACGTGTGCAGTTGCGAAAGTGTCGGCGTTACGGGAATGACTGGTCAGTAGCGCGCGAGAGCTCGAGGCCCTGCCAAGATGTTCCAACGAGAACATACCTTTGCCTGTTCCTGAGCTCACGGACATAAATGCCCTGTCCATGCTGACGGCTTTTTCAAGAACTTGTCTTTCTCAATCATACGCACAGCTTACAAGTCACCGTGGGAACCAATTGGATCCGAATATCTACACTCACCGAGTGGGATGGGTCTTCACATTGTAATTGGTTTTCAGGTACGGCCTGGAACTGTCATTTGCACAGCAGCTAGCTCCCTTAAAGTGCCCTGCAGAGGTATTATTTGTTGTCAAACCCGTGTTTGAGCAGCATGGATCGAGTTTCCTCGGGATTGCATCGAATAGAAATGCCATGCTTTTCCATGGCCTGGTTAAGCAAATCCGACCACTGCTGTAGATACGGGATTGTCAAATTACCACAAAAGATTCACCCTGGAAGGCGTGGGAACCAAAACTCGGACAGAGAGAAACCTCAGAACTTATGGGACTTAAAACCCTTGAAATTTTGCACACATCAATCTGTCCACCTGTTTAAATCCGCCCACGTCCAAACCGCCCTCGTGGGTCGATTCAACACAATAATCGCTGTAGCTTGCGAACCATCGCTTTACATTACAGGCTTCCGAGAACACCTGGTGGATCACGAGATGATGATCTAGATCTGGACCGCAGCCCTCTGCCTTCTAGAATAAGAAGATACTCGTGGCCATCTGGAAGGTCTCCAAAGGGCCAAGCCCAATCCTCCCTCACGGTCTTTAGGGCTTCCAATGGTTCAGTGTGGTCCACGTAAAATGATGTGTTAACACCTAACACAAGACCACTTTGGTCATCAGCGTTGATCAAGGACCCACAAAGCGTAGCTTCCTTGATATAAGCCACCGGTGAAGCCTTCATGATCGCGTCTCCATCCTCCTTGATAAGCCTGAGACTGATCTTTTCGATGTGAGCTGGCTATAGTTAGCATGTGCTATTTCGACCCTGGGCGATGTTTCGCTCACATCCAAAAGCCTTCGCGGTAGCTGTAACTGCAGCTGGGTGAGAGCTCATTATACCGTAGAGATCGTCCACGTCTGTGCGCAGAGAACGAAGTAGGGAGCTTGCGAGACCCATGTTCCGGTGATCCCTGCTTACGACTAGCTGGGTTACCCAGCAAACCTGCTTGTTGTTGAACTTCCAGCGGCAGGCGAAGACATGTCCGGCAAGGATTCCATCAACGGTGACGTTGTGGTAGACGACATCAGCGTTCTCTGGTAAAAAGTCCTCTTTGAGCTTACGCGCGCTCAGCTTGACGTTGCCTGTCGGAAAGGTTAGCAGGCTTAAAAGCCCTGTCAGGTTTAAGGTGCTAACCTTCGAAACCTGATATTTTATCCCATTTTCCGTAGTTGCTGTTGTATAGTTGTGTGGCACCCTTGAGTACAGGACCCGTAACTTGCTGACGGGTGAACTTGGTGAGAAGAATGCTCATGATGGCAAGTATATGTCCTTTCCGGTGTTCGTGTTGGAAGAGCAATTAGCGTCAGTAGAAGGATGGTTGAAGACAAACTGGGACTGGGAGGGGAAGGCGGGGTATGTTGACTGCTGAGCCCTAGTAGCGGGGTAACGATGTGTTTATATTCCAATCACAACTCTACGTCACTGCTGACAAATCACACCTAACTTAGTTTGATATGCATCTGGTGCTACCAACACCAATTTATACCGGCTTTTCCGAGACCTGACCCTCGATATCTGTAGCTTTACTGACTTTCATATTCCAATCTCGTAAACCAGCAATCCAATAAACCGCCTTCTTGTCGCGAAGTGCTCCCTCCAGCTTGGTTAACGAATCCCGAGTTTGAGTCAGGATCGGCATATTGCCTTGATGATTCAGAACATCTGCTAACGAAGTCCAGACAACCAGCGAAGCGTGGCTATGCGTTTCAGAAAACCGGTTGAGTTCTTCCAGCGTCTTTGTCCACCATTTGAAGGCACCATCCCAATCCTCCCTTTGATGGCATATTTTGGCCATGGTCATGAATCGCCTTAGAGATACCATCTTGTTTGGTGTCCACTTAACGGACTCCCTGGTACAAATACCCTGGGCCTGATCAAGCCGATCTTGGGCAAAACAAACTTCAGCAAAGCACAACCACAGGAGCTGACTGTCGGATGCAATGCATTGATGAGACTCCGCTAGGGTAGCCCTCAATATTTTGTCGGCATCGCAGAAACGGCCAAGCTCCCGTAGGGAATCTGCGCGTTCAATGGCCAAAGTAATCAAATCGTCCTCCAGAATCAAGGACGAGGGATGATGCTGAGTGAATATAGTCTGGCATCGTTCCAGGGAAGTAAGGGAATCGGTGAACTGGCCTTGATAACGTTGTATTTTGGCACGGAGAATGTTTTGGCGAAACAGAACAGCTAGCTCCGCTAACGAAGGCGGTTCTAGTAACGGCTCCCATTGGTCAAGCATGCTAGATGCTGCTGATAGATCTGCGTCCTGAAAGTGGTTGAGGGCACTTTCGATTCTGGCATGTCCATATAATGTATGCAGTCGTCCTTCTGCCTTTGTGCGATGGGCAATGTAGGTGTGGTTTTCAAGTATTCGGTTGATAGAAGTGTGAGCTTCGGATGATCGACCTTCCAATCGCTTGATGACGACCTCACGTTGTATAATGCTGTAGTTAATGCAGGTATCATGCAAGTTTCCCATGACTTTTCTGGCCCAGGCAATAGAGCAACGTTTCCAGACCAATGAAGGGAATCGAGAGGCTTCCACAAGACATAAAGCTACAGTCGTACGTGTTGGAATTGATAATTTATCGAAGCCATTGGCATGGACAGCCTCCGTGGTGTTTCTGAGACATGCCATGAGAAACTCGCGTTGTTGACCAGTCCTGAGGGAGTTGTTAGATATAGTAGTAGAAGGCACAGGGCAAGACTTACTTACGTGCCAGGTTGGAGGTATTTATGTGGAACAGCGAGGCAAGCTACGATGAGAGCCTGGCGTTTCCAGGCAGCAAGCTCGACGGCTTCCATCTTTATAACTACTGTGTCCCTAATGGCGCTATCCAGAGTGACCAGGTTGTTGGTCCGATCCATGAGCGTAACGCCTTCTCGAACAAGCTCATGGAGAGTGCTATCAAACCGGAGCACATTGCCGAATATTCGTCCCACTTCCGGTGCAAAATCAGCTAGCAAATGAGGGCTTGGATCCAGGTTACCGTCATGCGCCCATCGTCTTTTAGATGCAATGCGCCTGAGAAGCTCCGTATGTATCGAGAACCCTGGGCTTGTGAGAAACGAGAGTAGCCTAAGCAAGGCTGACGCCTCGGCTGACAGACACTCAACCTAAGGAACGGACCAAGCACTGCAATAGCACCGATCCTTTTGTTATATTCTCTTACCTCCGGCTGCTTCCTTTGTACTCTTTACGATCTGGCCTCTTTTTTCTTTCCTTTCATGCCTGGCTGCGTTTTCTTTTCAGGCACGACACCAAAAATCGTCAGAAAGCACTCACTAATTCCGTTTTTCGTGTTGTTGCAGTGTAGAAAGGGCGCATTTACCCCTTGATTCCTGTGTGATGCCCGAAATAATTTTGCGCCGCCAAAGGTTCACACCTAGTAGGAGATGGATTATACTCGATGTCCATGCCGGTGCTGTCCCTCCTCAAGGTACTGACGAAGTAGGGGTAAAGAACAGTGGTCGGGCGTGTGTCCTGTGTCGTGGGGAAAGGCGTGTATATCAACTTATGGGGCGCGGCGCGCTTCACGCGTTGCGTATCAAGGGATGGAGGAGCCAGAAAGACCAAGGCTAACGGCTCGACGATTTCTGCAGGCTCAAGATACTTAGATGGCGAATGTGTGACTGGACCGGAGAATGGCAGTGTCAGGAGAAGTTTGCGCCGCAAACGCCAGAGATATTTGTGGTGCCATGCTGGTTGAGAGGCGAGCAACATACTGAAGTGTTGCCTCATGGCATCACCATGGACAAGAACTTTCAAGACAGCTCACGGTGCCAATATTATGTGGTTGGTGTCACGCAAACTATTACATGTTTGTTCATTAATTACAACGATTGTGATCCATCTGTCTGCCTAGATTCCATTGTGACTTTGTTCTCATCACCAACCTGCACCGAGAGCACCCGCCGCTTCAGAGTGATCCCTGAACTTTGAGTTCCATGGCACAACTGTGATTGTCTTCGATGTATTTGGTTCAGGTGACGTGAGGGACCCGGGGTGTAAAGGGAGGGTTGGTGCGTTTGCATTGCGGTGCGGTGCTGCGAGACTTGTATGTGTCTTTCCCCAGAAAATATAATATTGCCGGCCAAGGATAACTTGGGAAGTTTGCCCTCTTCTGCTGCAAATTGGCATAGCTTCAGGAGCGCTACTTTGACCATCCGGTAAAGATGTTGGCGCGGATGCTTCCCGCTTCATTTTTTGCATTCTTTCAAAAATCCCTCCAAATTGTCCACCGCCGCGGTTGGATCATTCTTGTGTTTAAGGAGGTACCCTTGGAGCTTGGCGGGCGAGACGTGATCATTCGGTATCTGCTGAGAAAACACATGCGCCAAACTCAAGACAACGTCTTTTTCCGAATAATGAGTAGCGCAATTAATGGTTTGGCGGCCGATGTTGCTGAGCATGCTGTTAGGGTCGTTCTTTGCGTTGCTGCATGTGGCCATGGTTCCATGTTTGTACATGGCTAGAAACATTGACTTTGCCGATTGCACGTCAACATTCCCGAGGTAGACTCTTAGATCAATTCTTCCATCCCGGATCAACGCTGGATCTATTCTCTCAACCGCGTTTGTCGTCATGATAATAATACGGCCCTCAGGACTTGCCACACCGTCGATCGCGTTTAGCAGCCCAGAAAGCGAACATGCGGACCGTTTTTGAAACCCGTTCGGCCGCTCGTCTTCATCACTCGAATCTTCCAAAGGCCCATTGCAATCTATCGCCAATCTTTTCCGATTTTGAAGTCCAACGGCGTCAATATCTTCCAACAAGACAATACACCGTCGCGGCAGTAGTGAGAAAAGAGTTTTCAGTTCTTCGTCACTGCGAATGCTGGCAAGCTCGAAAATGTACATATCGACGTTAAAATAGCTCGCCAAAGCCAGACCAAGAGAGGATTTTCCGGTACCAGGAGGTCCGTGAAGTAGATAGCCTCGTCGATAGGGTATGCCGCATTGCTGGTAATACTTTTGGGTATCGGCTTTTAGATATTCTTCGATATCGCTCATCAAGTTACGCTTTTTTTCCTCATTCAAATATATCGTATTGATGTCTCTTTTCGGCTTAAGGATATTTGTGTTCCACCATGTTGGACCAATTTCGGACTGTCGGGTATGGACACTAACGAAGCCTTTGCGCTGGTTTTTCCGGTGCTCACGGCATGCGTCCAGAAATCCGTAGATGGGTTTCAAGGAACGACCTAAGCAAAGGATGAGCAGTGGCTCTTTTCCGTTTGGAGTCGTCGCGTATTGATCCGGCGTTCCGCTATTCATAGGCCCGTAGGATTTCGCAGAAGCCCGGCGAATGACCAGAAGACTGCCACCGTGCCAATGCCAGCTGCTGCCAAAAGTGGGCGTGTAGGCGACGGGCTGACTCTCCCCTGTTTTTGAATCATCCCTTGTGCTTTTTTTATTCCAAAACTGAGTTTTGTGAACATCAATGGTTTCGGTGTGTGCGGTGACAATGCGAGTTCCTGGCGCAGACAAGTTCTGGAGATAAGAAACGACGTCTTCATTGAGTTGGTCGTTGGCAGGTACAGAGGCTGACGCGGTTACAAACGGGATAAGAACTGCGCACGTTGCAAGCAGTATGCGCTTAATTAGCTCGATCACATGCAACATAGCGCTGAAAAGCGACAGTAGCCCTATTACGTGGCTGATGTCAAACCGAAGCCAGCCCTGGATGTATGAGGGAAAGGAGAGCCCAGGAGCAACTGTCGCTATGAGATCTTCCAAGGTAGTTCCGGCTGCAGCTCTCCCCCCAATCAGGGTGGCAAAGGTGCTTGCCATCCTCGTGACCTGGCTTTGTGGTCAGAGCGTCGGGGATTTGGCTTGTAGAATTGAAGATCTGATAAGCCTAGGATAGATCGTAGTTGCTAGAGGTCGAGGTCTGATTTCTAAAACGCAAATAAAAATCGAGATATTTAAAGGTATCGATGCTTCGGTGTGGAGCACAGTGAAAAAATCCAACATTTGTGACATTCAACAGCACAAGGTGGACCGCTTCCGTCGGGCATTTGTGCTTTGGATTCTAGATCGGACAAAAGTAGAAAAAGTATTTGATGCCTGTTCGCCACAAGACAGATGAAAGAGACTGACATAAGAAATCATCCCAGCACCTGCCCTAGCCAGCCGTTCCACAAGAGTTTTATACTCTTGTGGGACTCTTTTGTACCCTAGACAGCTTCCTGATCCACCCACCATACAAATAACCCCTGGTTTAGGCGGTACTTTTTTCTACGCAGCAGGCACCTTTCCCGAAGTGGCTTGTAGGGGCTTTGCTGCTTTTTTGCGGCTCAGAACATCTGTCAGTCAATCCTTGTCTTTGCCTAGTCGATAGCTACTCAAATTGTGGAGATGATGTGTCAACCTAAGGATACGAAGAGGTTGGACGAGACGATGACCACCGAAATCTGCTTGTAGGGCTTAGACTAGACTGCGGAATCGATCCATGTAGGTCTGTCTGTAATTGGGACGCATGTTACTGATTGGGTTATTTGCAGGGTTGCTTCCATATATGTGCAACCGGTTTGCTGGGCCCGAGGGTCGAGGGTTTCCCAGACCAGATACCATTGTATCCGATTGTGAGCGGAGCAATTTACCAACCGCAGTGGCTTGACCAGCCGCCGGATCGTTATGAACAACCGCCTCGTCGGGTAGTATGCGCTGAGGATCCTTGTGCTTCGGGTTAGACGAGCGAGCAGGTCCCTTGGTGGGTGCTCTTCCCCATTGATCGTGAACAATGTAGTTGAGATTCTTGGGGTGCCGGGGAAGCCTCATGTTCCCTGGAGACGGGCCCCTGGAGCCGGGCCTTGACCTTACTGGAAGGATTAGAGGAATTAAGATATGCAACCAAGGTGATACGCAGATATTACAGCCTTGGCCGTGGACCGGATGGCCCATCTAGATAACTCTGTCGTTCCTATGGTAATGCGTCGACTTCTGCTGCTTGCCAAATGTAGCCAGATTAAGCCTACCAGGGTGGGGTGTGTTCTCGTTGGAACATCTTTTCCAATTAATCACATTTTCCAGCCGTCGCAATAACACTCCATGCCCCATCACCACTACTAACATACACCGACTGCAACACAAATTTCATTCATTTTCTACCCGTGTACCCACTCCACCCCCCGCCGTGGAGAGGAGCTTGCAAGATTTTGCCAAGACTTACCGAGGTCTTCCGCCCGATCCATCCTCGAGCGGGAGGGTATGGTTGTTGGGGGCCGCCGTCACACATCATGGCAGATCCTCCTGGAAATCACATTTGGTATTTCAAAGAGGGGAGCCACGGCTTGACCTTGGACCCGAGAATGGCAGTAGAGGTGGACGTTTGCGGTGGCATGCTTGTTGGAATAACGGCAGTACTCTTACTTGACTATGCCAGTGCTTTATCCTGCAAGCTTGTTTTATAAGCTCCTCGTATCTCTCGGGTTCCCTGTGTTAAGCTTATGCTAAGCAGCAGGCATCCTGGCCTGCAATCTTAAATACCCCAGCAGGTTTTAAATGGCTGGTTTTAACTTTATCATTGCTATCGCTACGCTGAAGCTTTATAAATCTGCTGAGTTTTCTTTCCACGAATCTCTGAAGACTTCAGTTTTGATTTTCATCCTCGTTAAAATTTAACAACAGCAATCTTTTGTTTCTGTGGAAAACAAACCCCGAAAAGAACCTCCATCCACTCTTCAACATAACACTGTGGCCCACCACACAGCGGCCATCTATCAATAATTTCAGTGAGCATACCGCTTGCCACACTTAAGAAAGGTATGACTGTTGACTCATCTGATTCTTTTTTTTTTTCTTTCTTTTTCTTTTTTTTTGCCTTGCCGTTAACACCGCCGTATTACCACCCACAAAGCATGGAGCAATGCCATTATTGCGGGCGATCTACAAATGACCATGCCGGACAGGTCTCAGAACAAAAAGTAGAAAAGTGTAGCTGTGGAACTGACTGTGGATTTTGCGGAGGGGTCGGGGAGTACGCGGGATATGGGTGTGAGAAATGCTGTGGGTGGAAATATGTTTCCACCAAAGCATCATGTGTGAAGTGTGATGGGAAAGGCTTCAAGGTCAACTGTATTTTCAGCAGGTGCAAAGGGAAACATCGGTCCTAACGGGGGCAGTGCTTGATGATTGAGCCTGGCCCTCCAACCTCATATTTGATCCTGCACGAACGACTTCAACAAAAACTCCGAAAAATAAGCTGAATCCGCAAAGGATGACTAGTGCGTGGGGATATGGAGCTGGCAGCACCTTTTCCAAATTTGGTAGTAATTTGAACGAAAAATAATCCAGGTACTTGGTGCTTTTATTATAAACAGTTGTGCTGACGGAGGCCCACACGTTAAAGCACGGTGACAGGGAGGGAATGAAAAAAGTCGAAAGTAAAGAAGAAAACTAATTGAAGGTGGGTCGAAGAGGGGGAACCAAAAAAAGTCGAAAGTACCGAGGGGGGTGAAAGTAGGTCGACGAGGAAGAAAGAAAAGTCGAAAGTAAAGAAGAGTTGGAGGTGGGTCGAAGAGGGGTATGGAAAAAGTCGAAAGTACTACTAGTACGTAGATCCTGGGCCCGGAGTGCGGGGGACAAGTCAGCAGTTTTTGAAACACCAGGCGCATAGCTTCTTCTCGGCCTTGCTGAGGAGGCTCGGAGAGTTGACTTTGCCAATGAGACCCATGATGGCATCTGCATTTTTTTTTTTCGAGGTGTCGATTTGATGACCGGCATAATATTAATAAGTATCCATGGCGCAGATTAAATCCGAAACCAATATAATTTTATCACATTTAGGTTATTCGTGTTGGAGTACGACCGCTTGCCGCTGTCGAGCGGGCAAAAATATCTCGTTGCATCGTGAGTCTTGGAGTGGTTGTGCAGGTTGCCTTTCGTGGCAAATTTCTTGTCGTACTTACCACAGGCGTAAGGATAATGCGCATCCGATGGCTCCATTTCTGTTTAATGAGTCATCCACCCATATTTAGTTTGAAATTGTCCCACGTTGGGGACAATTTGACGAATTTGGAAGGTTCTTGTGTCTTTATGGAAAACTGGTGCAATAGGAGGCATCAGATTTACAATCCAGGGAGAAACAAACCCGGTCAGCCACCAGGCCCCCAGTTGGTTGCCGTTGCTACACAAGCACCACGATTTCTTTCTCGCCTCGCAACATCCTTCGGCAAGCCCTGCGCTGCCTTGAGTGTGGCAGGATCCATATAGGGACGGCTAAGAAATACAACAATACCGAGTTGTTTTTTTAAGGTTCTAACCCTAACCCTAACCCGTCGCCAAGTCCACGCTCCTAAGCGACGAGGACGCCCTCCCTGAGGTGGAGTTTGCAGAGAGCACTCTCGGAGCAGCGTCAATTTAAGAGCAAAAAGTCGAAAAACCAGCAATCATTCAGTGGGCCGAAAAATGCCAAGATAGCAATACTTAGGAATTCGAGTTTATTAATCAACGTATGAGAGAGGAGCTTTTCCATTTAAATTACGGTCTATGCAGTAATGAGTTTGAGAGTTGTGTCTGACGCTACAGCTTGGTCACTCAGCACGCAAAACCTTTTGGTCATACCTTGTTCGTCCCAGCCTCAATCCTGCCTACTTCGACCTCAAAACAAGCGGGCCTTGTAACTGTAAGCCTCCTGCATCATCCATAAATGTTACACCAATATGAAGTACGATTTAAACACATACAACCTCCTAGATTCGCCTGTGCAAGTTTGAAGTTCCAGCCTCTATCATCGCCAAGAAGGCCCAAAACGGCGGCCATGTTGTCGTCGGCTATGGGCACGATTATTATCATCTTTTCCATTTTGAGGTGTTTGAGTTCTGGTTGAGAAGGTTGGCCTAGCTTATGCACAGAGGTAATATTGGGCGCTACGGTGTGTCATTGGTACGGCAAAAAAAAAAAAAAAAAAAAAAAAAAAAAAAAACAGCTCCATAATGCGGACGGGCCAACCCATTATGTCGGGTCGGTGGTCCAGCCCAATGTAAAGTAATGGCAAGGGTGTATTCGTTGGCGAGCTTATTGGTCAATTAACGTTGTTCTCCAGCCGCTGACAATGCAACGTCGGCCCCCATGCCCCAGCTATCACATAACTCACCAGTCCCGGCTAGATACTGTTCGAGCAAGACACTCCTAGCAACAATTTAGAGATCAATAGATTTGAGCCAAGCAGGATCGGTTTGTGCACTTACCGGTTGGTTGGCCATTTCTTCTTGAGTGGACACCTAGCACGGACAGCGGCGATGCGGGGCTTTTTGCGACGCATGTTGCGCGTCGCGTCGATTGCGGAGGTGCAAGTCTGCAGGGAACAATTCGATGCGGAATGGTTTGAGGGAGAAAAAGTTTGTTAAACTGCGTGAGCGTCAACAGCATCCCACAGAGCGTCACTTTCACCACTGCGGACATTGAAAGGGAATGGACAGACGAGATCTTACAGTATGCACCCTACGATCTAATTAACTGCAGGCTGATGAAAGGATCTGTGAAATCATGGTCTGCCCTCTACTTCCTCGTCCAAAATTAGGCTAGGAAAGAGTGTCGCAACGCCTCTTCTGCCGTAGGCCGCTTTGTCTCGTCCAAAATGAGAAGAGACTCTATAAAGTCAACGAGGTCCGGGGCGATGGGTGGATTCTCGATTCTCTCTAGTTCTTGACGCAGAGAACCTGCATTGATCAGTTTTCCCTGTAGATTACCGTGGGTCTCATCCAGTTCCATGTCCAAAAGGCTGGCCGCCACGTCAAACTCCTCCTCTATCTTCTCCTGACCTGTGTAGACATCAAATTGCCCTACGAGGCGCTGGATCTTTGCGATGCACCACGCCTCTGTATGTCCCTCGATTATTTTGTCATCTGCTCCGAAAATCGCTCGCCCTAGGAGCCAATGGGCCAGCTAAAGCATGTAAGTCAAGTCCAAATATGGCCGTTTTTAAGGTGCAGCGGTCTCAGATATTAAGAGTAAGAAGATTCGCAACTTACCGTGACCCCAACAGACCATACCTCGGACGCATGAGAAACACCCTGCCCTTTCCAGACTTCAGGGGCACGGCAAGGCAAAGACTGGAGGCGGTGTTTCGTGTATCCTTCGTCCATCACTTGCCCGTCCTGATGCGTTAGATATCACCTTTCCATCATTGTTTTTTTAGTAATGAATAATAAACTTACTCACTCCAAGATCACAAATTTTGATTAGATCTCCTGATGTGACGGTGCTTGAGAGCAATATGTTGTTGGGATTGATATCTATTTGGACGACAAAATGTTGGTAAATTTGGTTTGCAAAATTTGTACAGGCGTGACTTACCTGTGTGCACTTTGCCTAATCGTTCAAAGGTAGCAAGAGCCGATAGAACAGAACGAGCAACGAGCTTGGGAATCAGTGCTGGATCGCTGCGGAACTTGTCCGACTTGACATTCCATAAACAGTGATCCAGCCACTCGAAAACTAGGCAGGGTTGATTTTCAGCTGAGATTTTCGAGTTGCTGCCCGGATCGTCAAATGATCCAATTGCTTCGTGCATCTGGCGGACGTAAGGGCTCGCGGCGATATCGGGAATTTGATAGTTCTGATATTCCCGAACGAGTGAGCGTTGTTCCCCTACTGTTGAGCATGTTTTGACGATAGCCCTAATACAGAAATTATATTAACAGTTTTGAACTTTTTTTTTTTGGTTTGGTTTTGCTGGAAATATACAACCTACCATTTCTCATCGAGGGAAATCGGGTTTACGATCCGAGCTTTGAAAACGGTGGATCCTTTTATTGCTTGCTGCAGCTCATAAGTTGCTCGTGCACCCCTGAGCATGTGCCCAACGCGAAGCATTGTTATAGGTCTTTGTGCGTAACGTGTTGGGGAAACTCGGCGCTGGCAAAGTGAAGCGATGTTGTTTCAATCGAAAACTCTGCTCGTCGCGTAAGAGGTGTCGAAGGTGACGTATTTGAGTGCCTCAGGCAATAAGCACGTGACAAACCAATGGAGGCAACCAATCGGATATCTCCCATGCAAATTGATATCAGGTGGTCTTCCCCCTGACCTGTTGGAGCTCGGGAGAGGGCTTTTCTCCCGCACCAGTCTAGCACGTGGTGTGGATGCGAGCTTCAGACGCAATGTTCCTCAGCAAATAATTAGCTCGACTGGTCTATGGAGTACATATTTCGACAACAAGGGGGTTTGATTTAATTGAACTTCAGCAGGTATCCTAGGACTCCAATAGTGCAGGCAGTGCTGGAATTCGGCTAAAAGCCAATCCTATCTGTACCGCGTCTGCGGTCAATAAACGAGCAGTCAAGCTGTGCACTCAAGTAACGCAAGCCATCCTCCACGTTCTCATCAGCGAATCGGGGAACTTCCTTCGAGGATTGCCAACGCATAATGTAACATTGAATGCAAGGCAAAAATCAGGCAGCAGCCGGCGTCCTCTCCCACACAATACCTTGGCCAATCAAATAAATCTCAGAACATCAGGGCGAGGAGAAGCTGATTATAAAATGGACGGCGCATCTAACATATCGGAGCGTCGAACGAGTGAGCACGTTACCACATTAAACTCTCTGACATCCGAACCTATAGCGATAATTTGCGTTCACACACCTCGTTTATCAGCGCCATGAGTCGCTTGCTTCGTGAAGCTACGAGCCGACGTGGCAAGACGATCGCCATTTATATAGCTGAGGAAGTTACAGACAAGGGATACCGTCGTCTCGTCGATGCTATTGACCCAGAAATCTTGGAGAAGACAACTGAGAGGGTGCAAAATGCATTGCAAGGCAAAAAGCTCCTGACAAAAGAACAGGAGCAGGTAGTTGCCAGTGCCCTTATCACGTCAGTGGCCAAGCTTTTTTAATTTTCAAATAACGTTACTCAACTCTTGCTTACCAAATTGTACCAAAGTTCTATGGAGCACAAAAGCCAAGCCGACCATCACACGCACTCCTCTCTCGAATTATACGACGAAAATGGGAACATGATTGCCAAAGCCCATGTGACACGGGACAAGGAGAAACAAGCAGTATTCCACCCACCGCTCATGACGATAACGAGAGTTAAAGATTACTAATTAGTGGGAGTTTAGAAAGCTCGAGATGTCTCGTGAAGAACATTGCTATGGTGTCCCGGACTTGGGACAGTTTGATGAATCTAGGAGGTTGTTGATAAGACTTAGGTGATCGATCGATCAGATAAAATTAGTAAACAAAAACGGTTCTGTATTCATGCATGCTTCCACTCACTAACTAACTAACGTGGTTTATCAGTACCCCGGCCATATCAGTACCCCGGCCACTTTTCCAACCGGCCAAACTCCCAACGTCAATTATAACGCCAGCTTTATTTAATTTACCTCGATACAATCGGAAATATATACATCGGACATTTCTGCATCCTCCTGACAGGTGCGTGCATTGTGCCCTGTATTCCCGCAGTTGCTACAGCGCTGAACGGTCGTTAACCTTCCAATAGAACGACCCCTATTTTCACGTTCTTCCTGCTGTACCTGTTCCGTAACGTTCTTTTGTTCTAACAAACCTTGTATTTCTCCAACCGTTGCTGACCCTTCTTGACGGATTTGTGTTTTTTTGGCCCTTCGTCGTTTGCTAAGCGCTTCGTTAGCCTTCCGAAGGTTGCGGACCTCTGCTTCGAGAAGTGTGTTTCGATAAGCAAAAGATTCTAATCCCTTCGCCAGTTGCTTTACTGCTTCGAAAATAGGAGTCGGAGAGCTGCTTTGATGACGGCTAATTCGATTTTCAACAAGCGTAGATTGGCAAACCGCTTCTGTTGGGTTGTGTGGCGTTTGAGAAACCCAAATATCGGTATTGGGAAAAGCAGGCTCTTTGGGTGACGGCGTCCGCAATTTTATATCCAGCTTGGATATAACCGTTTCCGGATCGAAAGGGATAAGTCCGGCCCCTCGGAAACCTCCGGCCATATTTTTTTTCGTCATTGACTTTTTATAGGCCGCTGCAAAGGCTAAAAAGAACTCGACTTTGCTAATACTGGTGATGTGGGCCCGGATAAAGTCGTTGATTTCTTGACCGTACGCCCGCTTTAGGATACTGAATATTCCTACGTCAAGTGGTTGAGTTAGGTGAGATGAATGAGCAGGCAGGCAAAGCGGAATAATGTTGTGATCTTTGCAATAGGTTTCGAATTCGGGCGACTGGTGGCTGCCATGCCCATCGAGTACCAGCATCCGATATGCGCCCTTTGTCCGCGATTTCGTACAATTGTCGAAATGTTGGATCCATTCCAGGCCTGTTTCGTTGTTTGTCCATCCATTGGGGGTAGGTTTGATACGCCAGGAAGCCGGAAGACCGCTTTCTGTATACCAATTCGCGAGATGGTAGGCGCCTTTAACGATGAGAAATGGAGGCACATCGTACCCGTCGCCACTAATGCAGCAGATTGCCGTAGCCCATTCTCGATTGCCAGGCTGTATTCGTTTGCTTTTTCCGCGTTTTTCTGACCCGGCCACGACCATATGGCCACAAATCTGGCCCATCATAAAGCCGGTTTCGTCGAAGTTGTAGATATCGCAGTCCTGGATACCGTATTTGGCCCTCATGTTGGCTACTAGTCGAAACCACGCGTTTAACGCGTCAGGATTTTCGCAAAGGGCCCTTTGGAAGTCGAAGGCGCGAGAAAAACGCGTCTTTAGCTCTGTACGTCGTTTAACGAAGCGATAAGCCCAAAGCTTGCCAACCGGTCGCGTATTCCGCATCGCGAGGATATAGTCGGCCATTGCGGCCACGTCAGCGATCTGAGGCGGAAATCCTCGGGAATCTAGGTCCAATATATACTGGACGATTACCTCCTCTTCGCTTTCCGTCAATTTTTGCGCGCTGGGCCGACGATTGGCCAAAGCAGCGGCGCCGTTTATTCTGTCTTGTAGGGTCGTTCGGGCTACATTGTAAGTTTTGGCGACTTTTCGAATGCTGGACTTTTTGTTAGATCGAAGCTCATTTAGTGCTAGTATAAATCTTCCATTGTTGATGGGAGAAAAAGCGCGTGTCGCAATTGAAAGATGGTGTTGAGCTCAAAAGTGGCCGGGGTACTGATATGGCCGGGGTACTGATAAACCACGTTATCTACATATCCGCATCGCTTGTTGAAAACTCGGTAACGCGTTCCCGAGTCACGTGGTTATACACGTGACCCTCCACACGTCTCATTCACGTCTGTTACTGCATGGTCGAACGCATAGCCGCTAACCAGATTGGTATATCTTTGGCATTCGCGAGTGGAATGCATTTTTCTACGATTGGCGTTTCACCCATGCCCAGAAGCAAGTGCAACTTGGGTTTGTGAAGTGGCATTCCTAACACGACGCAACCAACCGAGCTCGCGAAATTGCTGACAGATCTTCCACAACCTGATGCTCGTGGGGTGTGTGGAGACAACCGCTGGGTGCGCTGTCCAACCTGCGCTTCATTCGGAGGATGACAGGATGCGCAAGCTTGGCAGTGACATGGGGTGGATCTCTGCTTATCCATACAGAATGCGTACCCGTCAGTACGAGGGGTATGTGGGAATTGTGAGAAGCCTCAGGTTTCTGTTGTGACTCTCAGTATCTCTTGATCTTCCAGTTTCACGCGAGCCCTCAAACTATCGTCCAACTTAGGCCGCGAGACAACCGGGAGCCCTAAGGGCATCACCGGGGACTATATGTTATTTGCCCGACAAAAGTTAGTATTGGATTGCTAAACAAAAAGTCGCCGACGCAAACCCTTTTGTTGGTGGCGGCATTCCGGTAATAATCTTGGCATGGCAAGACACATTCGACGACTGAAAGCTCGGCTGGCATAGCACCGGGCATGTTCGTGATCCTTCAGAGTGGCGCGGTTGGAAACCGTCAATGCAACCAATTAAAGTCCCGTAAACGATTAACCAATGAAAGCACCCGCAGGGGTGGTAGAGTGTAGAGTGGGGGCATGAGAGGGATACTGCACGACAGCTTATCTCGGTGCTACTGCTTGGATTGCTTGCTCCGATTCCTGGTGGGTCTTGCCTGTTATGTCTATTTGACTTACGTGACACAACCAAGTAGATGGGTTGGTTCCACCCAGGTTCTTCCCTCGATTGACAGGGTCCCAGCTTTTTCCTTCGCTTTTACACTACACCTCGATTGACAGGGTCCCAGCTTTGCCTCGCTTTCCATCCAATTTCTCTGTAACCCGTCAGTATGCCGAAAACAGCCGAGCGTAAAAGAGCTGAAAGAGCAATGGTTAGGGCAAGTCAAACCCAAGCTAAGGCCGAAAAGATATGAATGTGTCGAGAAACGCGAGGGTGGGGTGATTTAGTCGGGCCAAAGGAAGGCTGGTTTTGCAGGAACGCGCCTGGAGCACGACACGCCTTCATCCGCCCAATCGTAGTTCCAGCTGATGTAGCCATGGCTCCTACAGGAGTCACTGTCGAAACGACTCAACTTTAAGTGATAATATCTTCCCTCCACCAACGTTTATATGCGTATTCTCAAGCATTTCTGCTATCTTTGGCATCTTTATAGAGCTTGGTAATAGCTGTTCGCTCTACTTGTTTTACAAAATTACGCCTCAAAACTCACAAATAAGCGGGGTGTACGATTAGTGATCTTTGGATTTGCACACGCCATATGCTTCAGAATGAAAACATCGCTCTATTTCTGCATTTAAGGACTTTTAAAAAGAAGAATTTAGGTATTTGGTATCGGCTCAAGGTGGCGGTTGACGAGATCAACCTCGAAATGTAAAATTGTTCATAATAAAACAGCCCTTCGGCTGTCCTAAGGAATTGAGATGGAGCGTCCCTGCAGAACTGGCAGGGTCACGTGACGATAAGATAAGGTGTCGTGATCAGCTAAAACTGATCCTGATCACCAGTGGAGAGGTGGTCAGAGTTACTGTGCAGCCTCAGGACTGCTCACCAGCATCCAACCTCCGTTAAGAATACAATCCGTTGCATTCACCAATCATACCTTCACGTAGTATTTGTCTAGAAATTTTGGTACATATCTGTGGATAGGCCAGGGGTGATCTATAGATCAGGTAAATGGTAGTACGTAAGTGCACAACCCTCCCTTATGAGGCTACGTCCAACCAGAATCACGGGACGAACCACGTGATTCTGGGGATCCCTTTGTGATGCATGACTGGATCCGTTGTGAGTTTACCATCAATTCCTATCAGACTACATCGTTTTGTGCTCTTTCCATGGCCTACTACATGACCTGCACACCCTCTGCGCTTTCGGCGCCCTCCGGACCACGCGATCAAATCGCTTGCTCTCAACCTCACAAGCTTGTTTGCCCGCTAACATTACAGCCCTTATGTTTTCGAAATCGCCTGGTTTTATAACCTGCTGCATGCGAGCCGCGCGCTTGCAAAGTTGCGTGCACGCATCCTGGGCAGGTTGGGACAGTTCCTCCGCGTTATCCAGACCCTCCCGCTCCAAGCACAACTGCAAACCCTGCACAAAGTATCCCAGTTCGTCGTCTTGATTCTGCTTTATCCCCCTAGCCTCACTTTCGCTCCAAATCGCATCAACTGCACGAGCCGTAGCCACCACATCATCTGCGGAAACAAAGTTGCATCCAGCGAGAATGCCTCCATTCATGGTGTAGACGGTGTGGATGGTACCGGGGCGCATGTGAAGAAGATCTATAGAGTCAGTGACAAACCAGATCCGGTCTTCCAGTTCTTTGACTGCTTGTGGCAACACAAAATCCGCATCCGTGACTTTTTCTTCAAGCGCTTTCGCCGCCGCTTGACATTTCAGCCTCGACAATGTGCTGATGTTTGTCTCGGTGCCTGGCCACAAACCCCACAGCTTGAATACCCCTGGGGCCATTACGGAAAGGCCGTGGGATCCGCCGTCGATATGAATGTCTGTGAAGCTGGAAGTAGGGGCGAGAACCAACCTCGGCGTCATGTTTGGGCTCACGCCTTCACCTGTCAATGTTAAAGCCTCCTCGACCACGAATTTGGGCATTTCGCAACATCGAACCGGGCCAGATTGCATCAATTGCCACGATTCGAGGCTTGTCTGGTCTTGGTGCGCTTTTGCATTGGTTGAAGGCCTCATGAAGCCAGTGACTTCCAGTAACCTCAATCCTCAGATTTTCACTGCTATCAGCTCCAGGCTTGAGTCTATAGGCCCCAAATTGCACTTCAGACTTCTTTCCTTGTTTTCTGGCCAATCCTGTCGTTATATCCATCAGTTTCTGGGCGAAGACGTCGTCCTGTTGTGTGTGCTCTATTTCTGGAAAAAACTCTTGGGCACCGCCGCGGATCAAGCGAGGGGCATATCCGTCCCAGCCGGCCGACAATTCCGGCTCGCTGTGTAAATCGACAAGCCCACGCTCGGTAATCTGAGATGCTAAAACCTCTTGACAAACACCGATTTGCATGCCGTCATTTAGGTTTTTGAGCACGATGTCAACCAATGTTTCTTTCTCGGGAGTCATCGTGTCCAGCCATCGGGATATTAAGTCCTCGTCAGGTTTGACATCGTGGCTGAGTGCTTTGAACTGTTGAGAAACCCAATTTTGGCTTGAGCGGCAAAGTGTGATAGGATGTCGATGATGCCTCAGATTTTGCACGCTAATCTGGCCACTCTTCGGCTGTCTCGTGTCTTTGTTGAGCTTGTATAGTCCTGTCGGAAAGGCGAGGTATGCTAGCAGTATATTGCGAAGACTTTCGCTTTCGAGCAGGTACTTCATGCTTCCAGAAAGCGTGTTGGCTTTACCCCGGTTATTGTTGCTGTCCCCATTATTTTGCAGTAGGGCCAGGTTGGCCTTGATGGCAGCTTTGTGACTTTCGTTTAGCTGGTGTGTTCTGCTAATTTCTTCACCAATGCCTCTTATTATATTCTCTGGTGATGCTGGCCCTCGTTTGCCCATACTTCCGGCCCAGTGGTCGAGCAAAGTGGCGTTGAAACGCGCTGCTTGTTTGCGTATTTGACTGGGTGGGCATGTTATTCATATACAAAAAACGCGGGCCAGCCCAGTACCTTATTCTCATCACACCATACATTTAGGTGGACCAGCCGAGGGCGGAGCGCAGGCAACCAATAGCTTGACCTGCCACTTGAACCCTGCAGCTCCAGCTTGCGGCCAAGCAAGGTCAGTTCCGTGCCGGCTGGCGTCGTCAGCATACGGTCTTTGTCTGAATCACTTGCTACGTCTCCATGTTTCTCGAATAGAGACAGGCTAGCAGGTCCATGGCTATGGAGCACCTAGTATTCTCAAACTATATCGGGTACAAAAGCAGCAAAATCGCCAACTTCGTCCAAGTAGAGCTTCGCCCGAAACAAGAATATGGTGTCTTCACTTTCTACGCCCGCTTAACTTTCGCATCCATGGGCAAGTCTTCTTTGCCTGCTCTCGACATCAAGGGCAGAGAGAGGGCAGAGAGAGGGCAGAGAGCAGGGAGCTACACTCTCACCTCTCTTCCCTTTCACAATGCAGAAGTATGGCTTCCGATTTGAACCCGCAGCCAAGGGAAGATCACTTGCATGCATCACTGGTTAGCCCATGCAGGCTAGCCCGCATATCTAGTCACCACCTGGGTGATTAAAACCTAGTTGCTGATTGATACGCTCCTACGGGCTTCGAAGCCAACAATCGCTGCCGTCTCCCAGATTTGTGCCCATAGATGGCCCGACTGCGCCTTGCCCAAAATGGAGTGTGTATTTCGGAGGACCCCGCTCCTTATCAAGCTTCTACTGTAGAAGCAAAACTTGTAGGAAGTGAGATAGAGTCTTTGGTAACACCCCTCCTCCTCAGAACTTCTACTCCACTCGTTCGGCGGCAGTGCAACGAATCGGCCCCCATCAACGATTCGGAGTTGTCGTCGTACAGGGCCGCCGGCGGCTCCTCGGCCGTCAAGACGCACACATCTTCGCCTTCATCAGACTCAATATCACGTGACTCGACACTTATAGGGATATTTAATAACTATAGCTCCGAAGCCAGCCTATTTACCTCTGGTATTAGTTTTAGCTTTACCGCAACCCATGCTCTATTCCCTTTAACCGGAGCCAGTGATGCTGTACTCAGCACTCCGATTCTTGGGTGGTAAATGCTCAGACCCCTTAGCCTCGACATTGAGCTCACGCAGAAACTCTGGGACGTTCTGTAGGACCGACCCTTTTTCCAACTCTTGCCTCAACTCAGAGACTGCCTTCCTCCTTGTCGATCTGGCTTCTAAAACCACATTCGTCATTTCAGCCCGAACCTGCTGGTGTATTCTACTCTCCAAATCCGGCCAATCAACCGATATTTGGGATTCTATTTTCTTTTGCGTTTCGGATACTCGCTTGAGTTCTTCGGAGATACCCTTTAACCTCTTTTCCAACGCATCGTTCAACCGTTGCTCTGATCTCGGTTGTGTGGTTTGGGCAAACGCTTCAAGAATAGATTCTTGTGCGTATGAAGTCTGACAAGGAGACTTCGGAACTTCGTAGGTTTCTGTGCGACGCTTTTTGCTTGGTTGATCGACTGGCGAACCGGGAGTTTTGTGCTTTCCTAATTTTTGTTACGTCACATACTGTAAGATTTTGTCCACAGCTTTGGAAAGAACTTAAGGCGACATACTTGTAAGCTCATGATTTTGCATTTCTCCGGGGGTACTTTGGATATTAAAAATAGGTATTTGCTCCCGTTGCTCCTGCCGGGCAATTGCTGAAGTAGAGCATTCTCGGATCCCAGAAAATGATCGGACTTCGGAAATAGTTGAGAATTGGTGATTGTCACTATTCACCGACGCTGCGGCCATATTCGTGCTGAAGCTGCAGTCATAGCTGCGTGTAATGCAGTTGGAACATTTCGGCTTTTTCTCATCGCACTGGATTACAGAAAAGGATACAGGTAAGCTAAGGTATGCTTACCAGTGTGGAGAAGTATTATGTTTGGCATAGGGGAAGAAGCACTCAAATAATACAAAGAGAGGGTCGATGTTAGCTTTGATAAATTCGTACCTTTTTATGTTTATTTTTACAAGTTACACATCCATTTTTTGACCTTGAGTGCTTCCGGCACCTCGCGATTTTCGTGGCTTTGGGAGTGCCCCCAACCGAGCACATGTTGGTTGGGTTTGGCATTGTGGGATTGATTCCTGACGCAGAGCGTTTGGATCAAAAGGGAGAACAAAAGAAGACCTGAGAAGTAGTGGCAATAAGTGGAAGAGGACAAGGCTTTAGTAGTATGGAAAAAATAAAGCCAGCAGGAAAGGCTGGCAGCAACCCAATGGTTCTGGCTCCGAAACCTGTTGAGTCCTCAAAAATACGGGTAGCATCCGGGCCACCAAGGTCTCTACCAGGTTGTCAAAATAGCATTCTTGTAGCTATCGACGTGTAGAGTGGGAATACCTCATTTTACTCAACGGGGTGAAAGTAGGGCCATACGTGGCTGCGCCAGACATTCTTCGCCGGTTTCCTAGGAGTCGCGGCAATCCGCGTGAATCCATGTACCGGGGGCGTAATCGCCTTGTTCTGGGCGAACCATTTGCAACCCATTTCTAAAAATGATTTTTTTCAGTCAATCCTTGGTCAACTTCTTGCCAATCGGGATGGATGCATGGATGGCCAGAGATCTTGGCCAAAACATCCACGCCAGCATTCTAGCAGGGCTACAGATTCGGAGCTGCGTTGTCCTGCAAACCCCTGATAATTGATGCCTGAAACACAGGACTAAATGACTGGATCATCACCGTGGCAGATGTTTCCTAACCAGGGACTTGACTGTCTGTCGATAGGCACAAGCAACTTCAGTGTGCGATGCAAGATAACCTATGAGAATGTTGAAATTTGGTCATACACTCTTGAGTTCTGCATAAAGCACCAAAAGAGCCACCAACGACGTTACACAGGTGCTTGGAGATTTTAGTGAGTCAGTGACCGGGTACATGTGCGGTCTAAAGCCGGTTGCCGGAATGCTACCTCCGGTAAGCCTGACCGCAGTTCTCATACCCCTGTTTTTACGCAGCTCAAGTTCGTATCTGTTTGGACCGTAAAAGAACGAAGAAGTGTGGCCCAGAAACAAGTGCAATACATGGCGCCTTTTTGATTGCCTTGCTCGTGACCAATAGGAAGCGATTTATGGGCAAATTGGACGGTGCTGAAGGCTCAAGTCCCAGGTGCTGTGGTTGCATTGGGAACACGTCGATAGCTGCAGGAATGCTACTCTGACCACCCGGTAAAGACCTTGGTGGCCCGGATGCTACTCGTTGTCACAATTCACCACATACCCTGTTCGAACATGCCATCTGCTATCACATCCTTATTGGCTATCACGAAAGTGCCATCTGCCTGGGAGGCATCTGATTTATTTGCGTATGAGATCAAATTTATTGAAGAAATAAACCCTCTCCATCGTGTCCATGACGTCCTTCAACTTTTGCGTCTTGTACAGCTCCTCAAAGACGGCCCGGTAAGGCTCCCAGTCTTCGGAGCGGGTCGGTCGGACATAGTTCACGCTGGGAGGCATCCTGACCGAAGGTAGTGGAGACTGTTCCGGCTGCTGGTGCTGGTGGACTATCCAACTCTTGCTGTCGGTGTCTGGGACAACGAGAGGATACGCATTTAGTGGCGCGTGGGATGGCAAGTGGTCCCTGTAAAAGTCGCGGAAGTTGGAGTGGTGGTGGTCCCTATAAACTTGCTGCCACTGGTGCTATTGGTGCTCCCGCTGTGGTATTGGCTCGGCAACAGGCTCTTGTGTTATTGATTCCACCAAACCCAAGGGGCCAATCATAACTGGTATTTTGGGAATCTTATTACGAATACTCTTTTTTGACAGGTCGCAGGGCCCTTCTTATCCTTGTTTTTTCGACACACCGGTGGGCCTATATGATGAGCAGCCTTGCCAGGCAATATTCCGGGGGACCACAATAAAATTTGCTGGCCAAGGACAACTTAGAAAATTTGCCTTCTTCTGCTGCGATCTGGTGTAGTTACAGGAACAGCTATTTTGACGACTTGGAGACGCGGATGCTTCCCGTTGTCACGGTGAACCACTGGGTGCCTGCTACACGGAACAACACTTGTTCCGAAGCGCCCTTTCCTAGACTGTAGGAATAAGGTCCGCCTATTGCGACTTCTCATCACTGCTAGCATCGAGTTCTTGTAGTAGTAGTAGTAGTAGTATTATTTAACGCCGGGCTCGGCCCGGCTTGTTAGCCGGCCGTTAGCAACCTCCCGAGGGGTATCTCGGCGCGCGTTCTATCTTCTTTATTTACACAGGGGGAAAACAAGGAGGGCAGAGGCGGATCGTGCCTGACCGGGTTCGGGCCCGGTCCTGCTTAGGGGGATAGTTCACTGACGCGACCCCGTGCCTAAGGTGCACGGAGGGTTCGTCTGACGGCTTGTGCCGTGAATTGTGGGTGAAAAGGCAGCAAGTCTATTCCTCGTCTGAGTTCGAGTCGTTTACGATCGGTGTCCCTAGGCGTAAAGTGCGTTCGTGGCGCGCGGGGCGCTGGCGGGCCGCTCTGGGGCGGGCGCTGAAGTAGTTGGTGGCTATCGAAAACGCCTCAAAGCTTTTCGGTTGCCCGAGGCTTGTCTGGAAGAATTTGCGGCGTTGGGCGCGGTCTGGCGGCCCGACCGGCCGCTCGTTATCAAGCCACGGCCAGTTTCTCCACACCGCCCGCGAATAGCGGCAGTGCACCGGGTGCTCAGGGGAGGTCCGCTTCCAGCACCAGGCACACGAGGTGTTTGCATCCTGGTGGTTGAAACGGTCATGGTAGGCTTTGAAATCGCCGTGGCCGGTCCTCATGGCCAAATAATGGCCCAGTAGGGGTCTTGGCAAACGCAGTTCCTCGGGCTCCTTTCTCGGTGTGTATTGGAATTTCCATTCCCTATATGCGGGGGACCGTAGAGAAGTAACAGTAGCCTCCACTAAGTCCAAAAACACATTTATTATTGGGTGCGTTAGCGGAAAAAAACCTTTTCACCATAATAACACGATTGAGACTAACCCTTCTATGCTCCTATTCCTTAAGACACGGACCCGCACTGAAGCAAGTCCAGCCACTTGCGTTGCAACGTTCCAGGCACCCAGTTGATTCACAACAGTAATGCTTCGGGTTTAATGGCTCAACAAGGCCCCGGCTTTGGGAGGTACGATTGTGAGAGCATTATCGTTTCATCATGCCTCCTATGGCATATGACGAAGATGCAGTCGGAATATCTTCCATGCAGCAGCGTGATCCGTTTCAAATAGCATTTTATGGCAAACCCCCACCTGGAACCTTCAGTTTCAGTGAGCAACGCAGTTCGACTGATGGCGAGATCCCGATTGTATCCGACCCGCTGGCCCCCGCGTTATACTGGGAAGAAACCCCGGACTTCTTGCCGCTGTCCTCAAAGTATAAAGATAAATGGGTGCTTGTTATAGGTGGCATGGCCCAGGCTCGGGAACAGATCAAAACACTAGGCTTCGGGAAGGTTCTGATATCCTCGGATCTTGTCAAAGAATCGGCAAACCTTCACGTTCAGCAAGCATCAGCGAGCATTCACAACGCCGTTGGCATACCAAGGTCTTTTGCCGAACAATCACATCCCATTGCGGCAATCTTCGTCCTCAACGCGCCTGAAGATTGGGTTCTCGATTTGCACATTCTTCTGGCTTTGCTTTCCCCAGGGGATGGTAGGTCAGGCTCTGATACAACCATCCGTGGCAGTACTCAAAACTTCAGCTATCGGCACAACGGCAACCCCAAACTGTACTGCAAAAGCAACCCCGAATTTGAACGTCCANNNGCCAGCCGGGTTATCCTTGCCACATTAAGTGGGGAGGAGGTGGAGGGAGCAGGATTCGAACCTACGTTACACAAGTAACAGCCATGGCGCTTAACCACTGCGCCATCCCCCCGAAAGACAGGAGGAGAGGTTAGCATTAGCGGACAATTTATTCAATCGCTTAGCACACCCCGAACTTAACATAGCCTTGCTTCCATACGCGCTAGATCCATACAGGATTACTTAACAAGTGAAAATACCCCTGAGAGACTGCGTGGCCTCCCTTTGTCAAGCTAAAGGATTAAGTGGATACAAAAAAGGGGAAGATTCCGGTTATCACCGAAAGTTAGTGTTTTCCTGCTGGCCCTTCTGCCGAACTACAACGCCTGTCTCGAATTTGAAGCACAGAGCTGCTCCGCTCATTTAATGACCGAGGGGAAATGTAGTCAGTAATCTAAGGTTACATGAAAACAGGCGGGACAATGTCATCTCTGGGCAAACGCCGTATGTACCACGCCGTTTCTGCTTGGGTATGTCATTGATATTACAGCAATTCCCTAAGCCCCAGATGCGATCTCACCAACAGCGCAAACAGAAATAGTTCAATACTTGGTAAGTTTGCTTCGTATCCTGAAAGATTATTTTTTACACTTGTAAAGCTATTGGTGGCATGTTGCACCACCCTAGCTATAAAGGGATGGCCTCGAAAAGAATATATTGGTTCCTTATCTTTGGTTGTATGCTCCGTTTCATTCATCGCTGCAAGTTCTTGGCTCGGGGACGCCGAAGACTAGCAGTAGATATGTACCCTATAAGCAAAATCCTTGCTAATAGAGGGAGCGAAGCAATCAAGCTCGCAGCCTATTCGGCCGACTGGGTAATATAAAGTGAGGAAGCAGACTCAGAAGATGCAAGAAAACCACTTCAGGTCAAATCCCAGATGCATACCACAGAAGTCGCCCCCAGAGAAGTAACAGTAGCCTCCACTAAGTCCAAAAACACATTTATTATTGGGTGCGTTAGCGGAAAAAAACCTTTTCAGCATAATAACACGATTGAGACTAACCCTTCTATGCTCCTATTCCTTAAGACACGGACCCGCACTGAAGCAAGTCCAGCTACTTGCGTTGCAACGTTCCAGGCATCCAGTTGATTCACAACAGTAATGCTTCGGGTTTAATGGCTCAACAAGGCCCCGGCTTTGGGAGGTACGATTGTGAGAGCATTATCGTTTCATCATGCCTCCTATGGTATATGACGAAGATGCAGTCGGAATATCTTCCATGCAGCAGCGTGATCCGTTTCAAATAGCTTTTTATGGCAAACCCCCACCTGGAACCTTCAGTTTCAGTGAGCAACGCAGTTCGACTGATGGCGAGATCCCGATTGTATCCGACCCGCTGGCCCCCTCGTTATACTGGGAAGAAACCCCGGACTTCTTGCCGCTGTCCTCAAAGTATAAAGATAAATGGGTGCTTGTTATAGGTGGCATGGCCCAGGCTCGGGAACAGATCAAAACACTAGGCTTCGGGAAGGTTCTGATATCCTCGGATCTTGTCAAAGAATCGGCAAACTTTCACGTTCAGCAAGCATCAGCGAGCATTCACAACGCCGTTGGCATACCAAGGTCTTTTGCCGAACAATCACATCCCATTGCGGCAATCTTCGTCCTCAACGCGCCTGAAGATTGGGTTCTCGATTTGCACATTCTTCTGGCTTTGCTTTCCCCAGGGGATGGTAGGTCAGGCTCTGATACAACCATCCGTGGCAGTACTCAAAACTTCAGCTATCGGCACAACGGCAACCCCAAACTGTACTGCAAAAGCAACCCCGAATTTGAACGTCCAACGCCAGGTGGTACCATTCTGGCAGAGGGGGCATTCTTGTGTGCACTCAAAGCTGTTTGGAAAGATAAAATGATCCGAATGGGTTTTAACCTGGGGTAAAACTAAGCAATGCACAAAACCGGAACAGGCCGGTGGGGGGTGATTCAACTTGTTTGAGATATATCACAATTCCAAATCTTATTACTTGCTTACATTTGAATTGGTGCTAGACCTGTAACATATTGGTGCGTAGATTTTGAGAGGATGAATTGGGGTATCATTCCGGTGTTCAACTGGGTTGGAATCCTTTCCAAAGGGTGTGGTTGTTTTGGGGTGTCCAGCTGTATAACTCGCCCGACAGATGTTCCATACGGAAGGTTTGATAAACTTCTATTAGCCAGATTCGGGCCAGCGAGGCTTGATTGTAAAGTAAATTGGGGCTCCACGACACAGGTAGCCTGTGCAGAGGGAGAAAGTCCCTGGTCGCTATATCACGCTTCTCTGGTTCCTGAAGGCATTAAAGCGCAAGGTGCTCACGCGTGGCCTTCTGGGTCAAAAAGGCATGGCCGCCGTCGCTGATCAAATACGCCACAAGGCTGCAAAAATTGACAGTAGCCATGTTCCGGGCCCTGGGTATCCGGAGAATCGCCAGGAGTTGACATACGCAACTTAAAGAAAACGTTAACACGGGACGCAGTTTGGACATACCCAACGAGAAGCCATGATTCTCAACTGCTTTAGCGAAGTAGGGCATGCTACTCTCGTGAGCTCCAGGAGCTGCAGTCCCTCAAACGGAACTTTCACATCCAATGCTTCAGTCAGGCTTCACCTTGGCATAGGATGAATTGGGCCATCCTAGTACGCAACTAGTCGTTTCTCAGCAGGGCTCGTGCCCAATGACTTTGCACAGCTCAAACACAGTGCTCGTGTAATCGTCAGCGTCAAAATATACTTTCAAACCTCTATCTACTGTGCTTTGTACATAGAGTCTATTGTAAGGGTGTGTACAGTAATTGCGTATATGTTGCATATGTTTGAAAAGTAAAGATGTAGCAGAGTTCGATTAATGTAACTTAATAACTACCCAATTCTTCACTAGAAACCAGATTCAGCGCAGACTTCTGCAGTCCTCTGGTAGACAGCGAAGCGTACTAAACTGTCGGCATAATTCATTCGCGGTCAGAACCAATACCGGACAGCATCTCACAAATGACAGTAATCAGCTCGCCATTGGCTTTTAGACCTCCAGGCCTGAACGCAATCCACAAAGTCATGCGGTCCCAGATGCCCATCCCCCGGCTGACACGCGTAGACTCTTTCCGATATCATGTGACTAGCAAATCCAAAACAACCAAGCAAGGAAAGCGCCTTCTCTATATTTTGGCCACCTTTTACCAACACATTTTGTCCGACGTTGTGGACAAACCCACCAAATCCGGTGGCTCGCCAGTCCCTAGCGGAAATAAGTAATGCAACTCCTTCCATCCACTTGTCAAAAAGTAGAGGTTTGATGCCAGAAGTACCAAAGGTTATTATCAGCACATCGTCCTTGACGCTCGCCATGATGTTTGGTTGGGACTTCGTCTCGGAAGATAGTCAAGTTAGCATTATGATCCCAAGCAGCAGCGAGGCTATTTAGCCGCAAGTCCTTAGAATAAGTCTTAAAACACCCAATTTGAAAGTTCTTATGATCGGCTGCTTGTTATCCAAGCTGCCCTTACAAATATAAGCGCTCTGAACGTAAGCCGTTTAAGTATCACCAATGTTGATAACTGTCGTCGGGCAAAGTTTTCAATTTCCCCTCCTCCCGTAATGCCTTAGGTTCGGCGCATGCAAAAAAGGTAACAAATTAGAATCCAAATGTACGGCGTGAATATGCCTTTTATAATCAACTTTGTGGACCTCCGATCACTACTTAGCTCTACATTCAGCGTGCGTTAAAAGTTGGACACAATTGACGCTTGTTTCAGGTGAAGTCTACAGACTTCGAAACGGTTGAGCCGAAAAGGTGGCTAAGCCATTAAAACAAAAACCTATTATTGAACCCCATAAGTTCAAAAAAAGAAAGAAACAAGAAGAAAAAAGAAAAACTCACTGTTAATTTGGAATTTCGTTAACATAATGGCCAAGTTTTGAGTTAGCCAATTTTGGAAGGTCCGAAACTAGGATTTCAAAGAACAAAACTTGGATGACGGAGTGGCCGAAATTGGGCCAAGCTTTCCCGGTTTCTGGTTGGGGTAATTTTACCCGATGGACCAAAAATGGGCTTGGCGACTGCGCCACACGCTCAGGCAGCACTCACCCTTCGCTTAGCCTTGGTAACATCGGTTCAGGCAAGATTCACCCTTCGATCAGTCTTGGCAATAGCAGTTCAGGATTATAGACAAGAATGGAAATTCAAGAGGGCAATTCATGCGTATGACAATGTTCTGTTGCATCGAGTGCAACTGGCTTTCTGTCCAATTGATTTGAGGAAGCTTTGATGGGTATTTTCTGTGACGATGGGACCGTTACTTTCTTCTTACCCTTGTTAAGCGAGTCAGGGTCATCAAGGGGCTCAAATTTGAAGGCTGCGACGGGTGTTTCGGCAAGCGCAGGGTCTATCAGCTCAGTAGGTTTGCCGTTGAAATCTATACTGGGGGAATTGGGCAGGGCAGGCTGTGATGTCCATAACCCTGGATATCCTGAATCCTCGAAGATTGGAGCGTATCCAGATAGACTATGGTTGTTCTGGAGAATACAAGAACGTTATAACGTTATCCACCGCAGCTTGCTAAGGCACTAAAATGCAGCTACTGACCTTTGTTCACATGCCTGCAAATTGCAGCTAGTGAGCTCCATTGAACCCCTTTACAGGCTGGAGGTTATCCGCACGTCAGCCGGCGCTGGATGCTTCTTCATCTTCATCAATATCCATCACTACGGCGCCTTCCTCGCTTCTCTCTTACTTTCCATGGCACTGAGGTAGAAGGTTGTTCGGCCCGATATAAAATTATGAACCGCCCTATAGGTTTTAGATGAGTAGTTCGATTTGTCGTTAAAGGGCCGTTGTTATCACATATCACACCGGGCTGGACCATTTTCTACCCCAATGCTACAGTATCGGAAATGATTGCACACCACCATTGGGTGAGATGAATTTCCCAGGATTTCGTTCAACAACAATGTCATTATATTGTTAGTGTGTGTGTCTGTTTAATCTCAGGGGAGCTGACATCCGGATCGTATTTTCTATTTTTATCTGATTAGTCAGGGCGTGCATTGATANTGTGGACAAACCCACCAAATCCGGTGGCTCGCCAGTCCCTAGCGGAAATAAGTAATGCAACTCCTTCCATCCACTTGTCAAAAAGTAGAGGTTTGATGCCAGAAGTACCAAAGGTTATTATCAGCACATCGTCCTTGACGCTCGCCATGATGTTTGGTTGGGACTTCGTCTCGGAAGATAGTCAAGTTAGCATTATGATCCCAAGCAGCAGCGAGGCTATTTAGCCGCAAGTCCTTAGAATAAGTCTTAAAACACCCAATTTGAAAGTTCTTATGATCGGCTGCTTGTTATCCAAGCTGCCCTTACAAATATAAGCGCTCAGAACGTAAGCCGTTTAAGTATCACCAATGTTGATAACTGTCGTCGGGCAAAGTTTTCAATTGCCCCTCCTCCCGTAATGCCTTAGGTTCGGCGCATGCAAAAAAGGTAACAAATTAGAATCCAAAAGTACGGCGTGAATATGCCTTTTATAATCAACTTTGTGGACCTCCGATCACTACTTAGCTCTACATTCAGCGTGCGTTAAAAGTTGGACACAATTGACGCTTGTTTCAGGTGAAGTCTACAGACTTCGAAACGGTTGAGCCGAAAAGGTGGCTAAGCCATTAAAACAAAAACCTATTATTGAACCCCATAAGTTCAAAAAAAGAAAGAAACAAGAAGAAAAAAGAAAAACTCACTGTTAATTTGGAATTTCGTTAACATAATGGCCAAGTTTTGAGTTAGCCAATTTTGGAAGGTCCGAAACTAGGATTTCAAAGAACAAAACTTGGATGACGGAGTGGCCGAAATTGGGCCAAGCTTTCCCGGTTTCTGGTTGGGGTAATTTTACCCGATGGACCAAAAATGGGCTTGGCGACTGCGCCACACGCTCAGGCAGCACTCACCCTTCGCTTAGCCTTGGTAACATCGGTTCAGGCAAGATTCACCCTTCGATCAGTCTTGGCAATAGCAGTTCAGGATTATAGACAAGAATGGAAATTCAAGAGGGCAATTCATGCGTATGACAATGTTCTGTTGCATCGAGTGCAACTGGCTTTCTGTCCAATTGATTTGAGGAAGCTTTGATGGGTATTTTCTGTGACGATGGGACCGTTACTTTCTTCTTACCCTTGTTAAGCGAGTCAGGGTCATCAAGGGGCTCAAATTTGAAGGCTGCGACGGGTGTTTCGGCAAGCGCAGGGTCTATCAGCTCAGTAGGTTTGCCGTTGAAATCTATACTGGGGGAATTGGGCAGGGCAGGCTGTGATGTCCATAACCCTGGATATCCTGAATCCTCGAAGATTGGAGCGTATCCAGATAGACTATGGTTGTTCTGGAGAATACAAGAACGTTATAACGTTATCCACCGCAGCTTGCTAAGGCACTAAAATGCAGCTACTGACCTTTGTTCACATGCCTGCAAATTGCAGCTAGTGAGCTCCATTGAACCCCTTTACAGGCTGGAGGTTATCCGCACGTCAGCCGGCGCTGGATGCTTCTTCATCTTCATCAATATCCATCACTACGGCGCCTTCCTCGCTTCTCTCTTACTTTCCATGGCACTGAGGTAGAAGGTTGTTCGGCCCGATATAAAATTATGAACCGCCCTATAGGTTTTAGATGAGTAGTTCGATTTGTCGTTAAAGGGCCGTTGTTATCACATATCACACCGGGCTGGACCATTTTCTACCCCAATGCTACAGTATCGGAAATGATTGCACACCACCATTGGGTGAGATGAATTTCCCAGGATTTCGTTCAACAACAATGTCATTATATTGTTAGTGTGTGTGTCTGTTTAATCTCAGGGGAGCTGACATCCGGATCGTATTTTCTATTTTTATCTGATTAGTCAGGGCGTGCATTGATACTAGGCTCCAAAGCACATTTTCCATTGTCCACAGGTGGCAACATGGCAGTCTCAGCGAACGGGTACTCGCAGTTTTATCGCTCCGGCTGAATTTGATACGTATCGCATTGCCATGCAAGTTGCCGTCGGCTCTGCCTAACCTGTGACGCCCGACAGACAAAGGCATTTGGTGACTGCTGCTTTGTTTGCCGCTGACGTAGTTGATCATTCCGGTTGCACAACGGGATGACGGTGCGCTTTCTAGTACCGAAACGCACAAATTTCGGTCTTCCCGCAAAATCAGCAAGGTGGCTGGAAAGGGTCTTTGAGTTGGCCTAAACAGGTCTTAAAACCACAAGAACAAAAACGAAATGTTCAGTTCTATCGGGGATCTTCTGAGAGAGGATTTGCCCAGCGCTTCCTTTTTTAGAATGCCTGGAAAGGACCCGAAGATTTCCAAGAAAGACTGGGTACAAGAGTTCCCTGAAGTAAAAGCAGGACTTCGAGACGCAACCTTGAGCTGCATCGAAGAACGGCCCGGTCAAAAATATGGTCATCTTCAAAATCTAGCAGAAGATCGTATGAAGCGACTTACATCTAGCACGAACGTATTTCATGAGCTCATCGAACAAGAAGCAGACGTTACCCGAGACTTTCAAAGACACTTGTCTCTTCCATGTCGTCAGGCTTGGGACGGGCTCAACGTATTCGAGCGCTCGCAATCAGGACCACCAGGGGCTACCACTGATTCCAAAACCATCGACCATTATTTTTCGTTGATGGTCGAGAGTCATGAGTACTGCTTGTGCGCTGGCGAGCTGAAGCCATGGGGTGTCATTCAGAAGGACGAATGGTCCGGGGCCAAGACTATGGGAACAGTCACCAAAAGGCTAGGGCAAGAGATGAGAGGGTTAGTAAATATACATCACGATTGCGGAGCGTTCTCGGTCACTAACAGATTTGGTACTTTTAAGATACGCCTACAAGTACGACTGCCCACAGGTTTTTGTCTATGACTCCCGACACCTCTTGATTTTTCAGTTTCACGCGACCACTCGAGAAGACATCAGAAGTCAAGACTGTTTGATTGACACATGGGTTATTCCGCGCTCAAGTCAGTCTCACGGGGTCAACATTACGATGCGGGAAGCGCTGGATACATTGATTCGGTGTGGATGGATGCGTGTCGTTGGCCAATTAAGTCGTCGTTCAAACATTCAAATCGGGGAATGGATGCAAGAGTTTGAGTATTGGTCTGGGAGG
>NW_021940935.1:0-63831 GCF_004337985.1 Pyricularia pennisetigena | reverse complement strand
ATTTATAAAATAAAACAAAGGGTTGACGTGGCTGAGTAGATATTTTTAGGGGCCGGACTTTAGGGGGGTCGGAGATGTGGAGCCCAACGTTAGTGTGAGCTACAATGTATAATGTGAATGAAAGTTTTGAGCAGCGAGGGCGAGCATAGCAAAGAACCTAGTTTATCGGCCTCAGTTTGAAGCGACGCGGATACAGTCCGTGGTCAGGAGTTAGTTGGGGTCTAATAAACTTGGGGTCTGAATGTGACACTAATTAAACGATAGGTTGCTGTGGGCAGGGTCAAGTGGGAAAAGATTGTAGAACTGATTTTGGGCCAAATGCAACATGAGGGTACTCGAGCGTTCAAGTATAGGATACGTTGCAAAGTCCATATGTGTGTCGTCGAAGCTGCATAATTATCCACGCAGTAGTCACACCGAAATCGACAGTTGAGTAATCAGTGAGTCCCAATCAAGGTCGTTATAGCCGATACTTTTGCTGCAATATGTATTAGGAGCTAATCAAATATGAACGAAAAGCCCCATCGAATGGAAAACGTTCCAGTTAACGGCGCTACTGCGGAGGGAATTCAGTATTGTGGGCCTTGTATTAAGAATCCAGTCGTCAACACCGTTAAGCACAAACCGGTACAATCAAGGCAAATGATCTAACGGCCTAATATCAGTCCAAGAAAAGTGTCCAGTGCTATTCTACCACCAGCAGACCTCGCAAGATAGCAGCACGCGCTGCATACCAAGAATACGGATATGGAGCGTCATGTAGGACTGGCGGCCTACGAGATCCGAAAAAGAAAGACGCTATGCGCATCGGTGTTTCTGACAGAAGAGATGAAACAACATACAGTTGAGAGCAAAACTATGTTCCTTTCGTCAAGACACATCGATTTTCCGTATCTGCCCCATAAAGTGCCAATCGATGCTGGCTTTTGACTGCATAAGCATTTGCCCAAGCCGATGAACCCTGAAACCTCTAATTAACCAGTCCAGCTCAGTAACATGCTAGCCCGCTCGCACTGCTGCAGCGGATCCTCGTTTAGGCGACCAGGTGGAGCACACACAGCTACTTCGAGGGACTTTGGCAGATGGCTGAACAGAGCAACAAGTGGATGTTTGCAGCTATTATGTGGCCGAATCTAATTCTTCCGACATTTTGTCAAGTAGCCTCAAGTAGCCCTAGGCTGTCCCCACATTTTGAAAATTGAATGTCTGTATTGAAGGCGGAAGAAGCATTTGCTCCAATGTACTGCCAAAGTCTCATGTGATAATATATCTCTGGCAACTGAAGGGTCCGCTTAACTTGACGGTGGTGGCTACCAGACTAGTGTGTTGGGTTCGACGCGCGTTAGATTGCCAGTAAGCTGTTGCCGCTTCAATTCAGAAATTTATCATGGAGCCACTTGTTGACCAAAGCTTCTAGGATATCGACGCTGGGACGCCGCGCTCCAGCCTTAGTCGCTAGATTTGCTTGCTTGAGGTGCTCAAAGATGGACAGAGGTCATTTCAATAGATGGAGCAAAAACAGTCTGCATGTATTGAATAGGGGTTAACTTGTTCCATTGCCTCAAATGGGCGGTCACGATAGGACACCCTATCATCAAATCAACGGCAACAGGGACTCGTCGGTACAGAGTTGAGCTCAGAGAATACAAGAAATAGGACTGATGGGTCTAGGTAGAATCTGAGTGATGACAAACAAACACAAAGGTCAAAGGAGAATCAAGACAATGAATGCGCCACAAAGAGATCAACAAAGGGCCTAACTGTGAATAAACAAGCGCCAGGGGTAGCTTCCAAGGACTAGCGAGGATAGACCAACTAGTTTGTACTGGGTCATCCCAACTGTCGTTCACTCCATCGAAACAGCACAGCGCCGTGCAGTGCGAAAGCGGCCAGAGTCAGGCAGAGCCAAGCCTGTTGCTTTCCAAATTAAGAGATTCAACACTTCTGGAATTCTGGAATGCTTTATCTCTCGTCTCTGCAGCCTGATATCCATCGATTATTTTGTGCTGGGTACGAATCGTCTGATACTGGAGTTCATTACCGAGCTGTAGCTCGCGAAGTTGGTTTTGTAGAGCTTCAATGATAGCACCCTTCTCCCGCAGCATTTGCTTTTGGGCAAAGTTCTCCTCAATGATGAAGCACAGAGCTCTGGTAGGGTCTATGCTTGCCATTGTGGTTAAGAAAAGTTGAAAGTAAGGCTGTAATCTGTGAAAGAAAGCTTGATACAAAGTCGTCTACTGGGCAACTTGAGAATTTACGTGTAATGTAACAAGTTTAGACAAGTGACTAATTATTACTGACTTTACCTCGTGTGCTTGCATGTTCAAAAGTTGCTTCCTTGATAGGGACAAAGTGGACATCTCTGCCTTCTGTATGAGGAATGATCTTGTTTGCATTTGCACTAAAAGGGGAAGAACGGAGTGGGGCCGGCGACTTCAAAATGGTCCTCGACTGTTTTGCAGTTTTGTGGCTTAGATCTCAGTCTTGGCAATATATGAGTTGGTTGCATCATTTGATGGCTAGACCTACCTTCTAGCAGCTGTGGCCGCTCAGGCGCTAGTGCCAGTTTGGGCCTGACGATGCCACACTTGAAAGGTAGAACCGTCATGGTGGAGGCTGTTAGACAGGACATCGTATTTTGTCTGCCTGCATGGTAAAGCCGCTGTGACCAGAGACGAAGTCAGTATTCACCATAATCGGCATTTATAGAGTTGACTACCATTCACGACTGTAGCGCGGCAAAAATTAGGTTATATAGAGCGGACTTTCCAACCAAACAAGCAAGAAAGTGGCCAAAGGTTACAGTACCCAATCCAGTGGCGCAACTCGAGCAGTCCCTGCCCGGCATAGTAGTTGCGGTGGCGGATTCTTCTGTCACCAAAATGCTTAGCCACCCCAAGATAGCTAAAAGTCGCCTACACCACACGCCACCATCAAGCTGAATGACAAGCACGGTACCCTGACCTTACATCATTGAGGAATGGCGCGGGCGCTTGGTACCAGTGGGATTGACAGACTGTAGGGAAAGTGAGAAGGGCGTGGTGTATGACAGATAGCTCTTAGAAGGCGCCCGACCCTGAGCAACAACCCTGGATCAAACGTGGCCGCCAAGCTTGTGCAAGCCCGGAGATTCTGAAATCAGGCGCGAAGGCCTACATGCTGTGGATACATACATGCACTTGGGAAATTTCCGATCCTGTACCAAAAGTTCTATTGGAAAATCTAACCCTAACCCTAACCTTTGAACAGATGGACAAGGTTCGGCCCCACCTTTGCAGCAACAGCAGAGACAGGGCGACACAAAGCCCGGTCTAAAATCTACAAGAGTTACAAGACCTAGCCCAAGGCTGTTGCATGCGATCAAGTCAACACTGCCTGGGTGCGAGTCTGTGAATTTGGCGCCGCAGATTTTACCACTCTGCACGACAGGACCTAATTCAGTAGAGACCGTGGACGATGGAATCCGGGTGAATATCACTCCATACCATGTCCAGGGCGATATATGCTGGCAAGGCGCTGCTTACCAGCATACCAAGAACGGACCTACAGGAGATACTGTGCAGGTTCTAGTATACGGTACGGCCCGGGGGACAAATAACGAACAGCCGCTATCGTGGCTGTCGCCTCGCAGCCTAACAGCGACCATGTTCTTGGCTGGACGCTCGTGGTGACCACTATGCAGGCCGCGGCGGCAATCAGGAAGCGCATTGTGAAGGATGGTGGACAGGGATGAAGGTATACAAGGCGTAGTTATAGAGGCTCAACCTTCCTGGCCCACCGTTTCCTTTCCTTTCCTTGTGCTGCACGTGTGCTCTAAATTCGGAGCGAACGCCGGTATATTTGTAAGTGTAGCTGACCGGAAGTCGAATGCTCTATAGGTGAGGGTAGCAAAAGAGCGGGCAGAGTCGAAAATTCTGCTGTAAAAAATGAAACTTCGCTGTCGGAGAGTGACGCTGGGGACGTTGGAAGGTTTGAAAGAACGGTGAAAGAGAACGAATTCATGACAGTGGGCCCGCGGTAAGCCAAGACAAATAATGGCACCACGACACACACCACAAGTTAACAGATTTTAGCACTATAGCCTTTTTGGTGAGCAGAGGCACCCAATCTGAATGGTATTCCCCACTCACAACAACCTGGAGGAAATGCCCAGTGGCTGAATAGTGGCAAGCACGATTGACTAAATTAGAATGACCCAAGACTGGGATGGGTGGGCTAGCAAGGGGAATATCCAGAATGGCATAAGCAGCGAAGAAAATAAGTTATTGATGACATCCAGTTGGGATAAGTATAATGGGTGCAGACACAGCCGAGTGTTGGGCATATTTGACCGTAAACAGCCAGTATTATAAGGATGCCAGGCCAGGAAGGTACTGTTCTGAGTATCTCACGTATGGATAGGGCTGCGGCAACACAAAGTCAGGTTTTGGATGCAGCCTCAGGCACTATGTCCAGAACCCATGTTCGCCAGGTTACCCCCGAAGGCCAAATCTATCGTCTGGACACACAAACCCCATTGCCAATAAGCCTGCCCGAGAGTCAACATTGCGCAAGCTGTTATCACCATAATCCTCGTTTGGAAAATCATGAGCAACATTGAAGGTCTGTTGCGCCTCGAACTAGTTACTGTGCTAGAATCACGATACACTCTACCGTGACATGGAGAATTATTAGCCGTTTGGTCACTTACGCACACGCAAGTGGAGGCAACTGTCATGTCATTTCCTCAAAGGCCGAAGAACGATTGTTATCATGTTTGCCACGAATGCAGGCATCAACAGTCGTGGTCATCAGATCTCCCCTTTGACGAGTTTTCCACTGATCGCGGTGAAGGAAGAGTCCGATCGGCGGCTCGGCGCGCCACCCGCATAGAGGCGCACAAGACAAGGCCCAATCTCGCGATGCGAGCCAGCGTGGCACAAAAAACTTTGCCAGCCGGAAAGGCAGGCGTCCTTCCCCGGAAGGCTAGACAATACGGTTTAAAAGAAAGGGAAATTAGGCTGAGAACCACCCGACGGTTCTTCGAATCGACAGGGCACCCTCTCACCCCCTCACACCTTCTGGGATTGCCTGCAGCGAGGAGGTAGTGCCGTTACGGGGGTTGGTTAGTTGTACGTGGACCGGAAGCACTGTGCCGGCGCGGCAGTCTCCAAAGGGTCCCGACAGCAAGACGTGGTCGGCCCATTGCTGGAGACGGCTTTGGGTAACGGGAAGCAAGAAACGTGGGCACGGCCTTGGTTCGCACCCTTGGTACACCCCGTGGACGGTGGGCCGTGGTGGAATAGTGTGACTGAGGCGCCCCATGCTTCTCACTCGCACTGGGAATCTGCGCCGGGTCTGGAGGACGGGAAGAACTCGATTGCATTCATGTCCACATTGTGGCGCTGGGCTAGCCCAGGAACCAACGGGGGACTAAGCTGTGGATGGACATGTACGGGGTGTCGCCGGCTTTTCGAAGCTTTCTACTCGCACTAGGGACGTACACCGGGGCAGATGATGTCGTCGGCATGTTAGGCGGAAGAGATGCTATTTTAGCCGGAGAGGACGGATGCGCGCGTCGGTCTATCAAGAGGCCTTTTTGTGGATGCGGTAGGCTTAAGGTGCAAACCTTGTATTTACGTGGCAGGCTGGGTATCCAGCGACTAGGAGGGCTCTAGCTGGCCTGTCCGTTAGAGGGTCTGGTCCAACCCTGTGACTATAGTTTACTGTAGGAAATGCAAGGACGCATTGGACGCGTGGGTAGCTGAATTTACAACTTTATGGGAGCAAGTGACGTGGGTCGTGGGTACGCCGGCGGGAAAAAGGGGCAGCTCGGCTCCCTGGTGGACCGAAAACTGCCAACGGCTTTGGGCCGAATTTCAGCGGGTTAAGCGGAGCGCTGTAAATAGGGCAAACGCCTCTGCCGAGGAGAAAGCTTACACGAAAGGGGTGCGGGCCGCGAAGCGGGAGTACTGGAGGCACCGGATCGACCAACTGCGCGACGATAAGGATTTGTGGAACATGGTGGGCTGGCTGGGAGCCGGACCACGCCTCCGGTCCCCGCCGCTGGTTATTAACGGCGAGCAAGTGAGCGAGCCTTTAGCAAAAGCGGAAGCACTGCAACGGGAGGTGCTTGGCCGATTTTCGGCGGAGGATGACCTGCAGGGAGACCCCTTGGAGGCCTGGTCGCCGGACGAGGCTAAAATCCCTTGGGACACCCAGGTTAGTGCGGAAGAGGCGGAGCGCTCCTGCATTGGGGTTACGAGCACGTCCCCGGGCATCGACGGAATGACCGTCCGGCTACTAAAAGCCGGATGGGCTTCGTTGGCCGAGCCGGTGCGCAGGCTCTACCAACGTTGCCTGGAACTCGGACATTTCCCAGCGCCTTGGAAGAAGGCCGAAGTCGCGATGCTACCGAAAACGGGGAAGAAAGACCGGAGCAGCGTTCGATCCTGGCGGCCTATAGCCCTCCTCTCCTGCATCGGAAAAGGCCTCGAGAGGCTCGTTGCACGCCGGATAGCTTGGGCCATACACGACAACGGGCTCCTTAGCTGCACCCACGGCGGTGCCCTACCCAAACGATCGGCGACGGATCTGGTTTGTGCCCTCGCCCACGATATCGAGCAGGCTTTAGCTCGCGGGGAGGAAGTCACCCTTGTCGCATGCGACGTCCAAGGCGCCTTCGACGCCCTCCTCCATGGGCGATTGATACGGAAAATGCGGAGCCTCGGGTTTAGTAAAATGCTCCTTAGGTTCGTGATTAACTTTTTAAGCGGCCGCCAGGCCCGAGTCCGGCTGGAGGGTACGACCACGGGCTTTAGGCGGCTTGGGTGCGGCACCCCGCAAGGGTCTCCCCTTTCCCCGATCCTATATATGCTATATCTGGCGTACCTCGTCAAAAACGGTGCGAAGTGGCGGCTGGCATACGCAGACGACGTGCTTACATGGAAATCGTCACCCTCGTTGGAGGAGAACGTACGTTGGCTGGAAGATAAACTCCGGGATATGCACGAAATTGCGGCGGAAGAGAAAATCCATTTTGCAGCGGAAAAGACAGAGGTGATCCATATCACTAAGAAAAGGCACGGTCGCAACCCGGAAATCCGGATTAATGGTAGAACGGTTACCCCGGTCCAACTACCGGGCGGTCGACGCGGACAAAGCGCCTCCGGGGCCGAGCGTTACCCGGGCATGCGTTGGCTTGGCTTTTGGTTCAGCCGACGGCTAGACGGGCGCCGCCACGTGGCCGAAAGGGCTGCCAAAGCAATGGCGGTCGCTGCTCACCTCAAAAGCTTTGGGGCAGTAAGATACGGACCGCCTGCGGCTGCACTTCGCAAGGCAGCGGTGGCATGCGTGGGTTCCTCGGCCACCTACGCAGCCGAGGCATGGTACAACCCAGCGCACAAGCAAAGAGGACTCCTCAAAGCACTGAACAAACCGCTGGTTTTAGCGGCACGGGCAATCCTCCCGGCGTATAAAACCACCCCCTCGTCCACTGTTCTCAGGGACGCAGGACTACCCTCGGCCCGCGTCGCGCTGGCCTACACCCGCCTGAAATACGGCGCCCGACTAAGGCTCGCGGACAAGGGGCACCCCCTTGTCAGCCGCCTGCGTGAAACAGCTCGTGCCCGCAACTCGGGCCATTCGGCCACGACCCTGCAAACGGCTGCACAACTTCTCCCGCGGATCCGGAGACTAGAGTTGCGCGCACCTCGCAATGCCCCGGATTCTCGCACTGACCCCACCGGAGGAGTCCCGAAAGAGGAAGCGGCCCGCCGCTTTATCGAATGGCTGGACATGGTATCACCTGACGATATCGTGGTATATACGGATGGTTCGGAAAAACACGAAAACAACTGCGTCCAAATAGGGTACGGATGGGCCGCTTTTAGGGCGGGCCTGGAATTTGCCGCAGGCTCCGCATCTATTACGCCGGAAAGCCACGTTTTCGACGCCGAGGCGATTGGCGCCCTAAAAGGGCTACAGGCGGCAGCCAAGGCCCAGCCAGGCGCCCGGATCTGGATTTGTGTGGACAGCACCTCGGTTATTTGGGGTCTTAGAGGCGACGCGCCGCGTTCGTCCCAATGGGCCTTTCTGGAGTTCCATGACCTTGTCGATCTACTCCGAAAACAAGGTACCGAGGTTCGGGTCCGTTGGTGCCCTGGGCACCAGGGAATCCCGGGAAACGACCGGGCTGACGAGCTGGCCAAGGCCGGCTCCGCCGGACCGCCGGACCCAGACCCGAGGGCTCAGCAAACCACGTATAGCGGTGCCGGCACGGTCCTCAGAGCCATTCTTTCGAATATAGAGAAGGACTGGTGGCGTAAAGAACTCTGTGAACGGTCCCCCGCATATAGGGAATGGAAATTCCAATACACACCGAGAAAGGAGCCCGAGGAACTGCGTTTGCCAAGACCCCTACTGGGCCATTATTTGGCCATGAGGACCGGCCACGGCGATTTCAAAGCCTACCATGACCGTTTCAACCACCAGGATGCAAACACCTCGTGTGCCTGGTGCTGGAAGCGGACCTCCCCTGAGCACCCGGTGCACTGCCGCTATTCGCGGGCGGTGTGGAGAAACTGGCCGTGGCCTGATAACGACCGGCCGGCCGGGCCGCCAAATCGCGCCCAACGCTGGAAATTCTTCCAGACAAGCTTCGGGCAACCGAAAAGCTTTGAGGCGTTTTCGATAGCCACCAACTACTTCAGCGCCCGCCCCAGAGCGGCCCGCCAGCGCCCCGCGCGCCACGAACGCACTTTACGCCTAGGGACACCGATCGTAAACGACTCGAACTCTGACGAGGAATAGACTTACTGCCTTTTCACCCACACTTCACGGCACAAGCCGTCAGACGAACCCTCCGTGCACCTTAGGCACGGGGTCGCGTCAGTGAACTAACCCCCTAAGCAGGACCGGGCCCGAACCCGGTCAGGCACGATCCGCCTCTGCCCTCCTTGTTTTCCCCCTGTGTAAATAAAGAAGATAGAACGCGCGCCGAGATACCCCTCGGGAGGTTGCTAACGGCCGGCTAACAAGCCGGGCCGAGCCCGGCGTTAACTAATACTACTACTACTACTACTAGTCGTGGTCATGTTTCTTTGGTCGAGAGATCTCCATTCTTTTTATTTACCTGTTAAAAACAAACCAGCCATTACGCTTGCTAGCCTAGTGACCACCCGCATCAGTTCCCGTTCCCCGTTAGTAATGTCAGCAAGCATGTCAGCACCGTTGTCGCCAATCGCTGGCAACGAGAACGAGCGAGCTCTCTGATGATGTCAGGATCTGCAACAACAGCCGATCCACTTCTGCTTCTGCCGCAGATATGATCAAAAGCCAAGTCTTCAAGGGTTCATAGACAGCCCTGTTCGTCATTTTGTGCGACTACTCCAAAGATAAGGAATAATGGCTCATTAAATTCAAGAAGCTCCATTCTGGGCCAAAACCTTAGAAGAATATGAGGGGAGGGTTCCCCTTAGAACCTAGGGATCTGTACTGGCTGATTTGGGTCCAAACTTAAAAACGCCTTGAACGATAATTTGATGTCGTGATTGCTAAGTTGACTCTCCTTGTAGCTATAATTATCGATCAAAAGACAGTTGGGTAGTCTTTCATTGAGCAATGCGGCGCAGAGCCGTCTGGCGTCGTTTAGGCTTTGTAGCAGTACTGAGTTTTGCGATTGAATCCCCTCGGTCATCTCTCGTATTGGCGCTTCTTGAGTGTCCTCGGGCACAGCAGACAGAAGTGTATACCTTTCTAGACCCCAGTGACTCTTCAAGTCGCATAGATCAGACCATGCTTTCCCTTCTTCTTGTTTTTTTCTCATCCTGCGTATAGAATTGTTGTTCCTGATGCAAAACTTCCCATTCCCAGTTTTTGCCAGTTCCCTCTTGACGCCAGCATCGTCAAGTTGACTCATCTTCATGTAAAACAATATCAAAGTATATCGCCGAAGGAATTCAGATTGAGGCGGATCCCCTTCCAATATAGACCACAGGAGTGGGACGCTCATATTAGTGTTTACATGTGTGGATCGATAACACTGCACGGCTTTGCTAATGTTTCTCAGAATAATTCTTCTGTAGTCCAATATTTGAGCCGGTCGGCGCGACCTGCGGCAACTAGGTCGAATTTCTGGAGCGTCTTGGCTGGAGCAGGACAAAGAAGAATCTTGAAGAATTTCCGAAACATTTTGTACAGCCAGAGCGCCATGGCGATCTTCTGAGACATCTTGTGCCACTAAAAGGGTATTGTCAACCATGTGGCCGCTGACTGGCTCAATGACATTTGGAGAGTTGTGATTGTGATCAGTTACGAACATGTCATCCATGGCGTACATGGCATTGTCAAAAAACTCTGTTCGATCAACGTCATGTATCAAGTTCGCGAAGTCTTCTTCGGTTGGCTTTAGTGTCCTAGCTCGGGTCGCTGCCAGAACCTCACACCTGAAACGAGTTAGCGCTGTTTCCCGGGCTGGTGCTGTGAGGTCTGAAAAGTCCACAACTGGATGACCAGCCAGGATTCGTTGCATGGCATGTAAAACCATCCAGCCAGAGCTTTCTGGCTCTACCGCCTGAGGCTGCAGCTTTATGAGGGGGAGTGAGCGCCTTCGGAGCGTCTTCGCAGAGCCTAGGACTTCATCAGGAACTGCGTGGTCATTCCATGAGAGCCAGTGGATTGCATCTGGATATACTACAGCAAGGGCGTGCTCATCACCTTTGAAAAAAGGCCATAATATCGTATCGTTGATGCGCTCTTGTGTAATAAACTCTGGCACGCTTGAGTTGGCATGTCTGCCTCGAGGATCTTCAATAAAGTATTCGTTAGGTAAAGAATATGATAGAAGCTCAACATAGTCTTGAAACATTCTTGAATTTATAGCTGCATCTGGGCTCAGATATTCGTGCAAAACAGGAACAACTATTTCCGTGAGCTTTGATGGCTGTTGCGCAGAGCAGGCTGTTACAATCTGCATATCGTTGAAATAATCAAGGTCTGGATATATCCTTTGCGGCGATGGCGCAACTTCGAAGGAAGGGTACTTGGTCTTTATCATGCTGACAGCAATTTCAAGCATGTGAAGCTGTTTTGCAGTAAACAGGTGAGCAGTTAAGCTGCCCAACCAGGTATGCAGGGAGGGCTCCATGACGAATCGACCAGGAAAGCACCTGATACAAAACATGCTGGCAGAGTGACGAAGTATAAAATTCAATTTATCACAGCCTAGGGCTAGTTTTGGCTGAAACACGACTAAGTTTGGGCATTGGTCCTATTGGCTGGCACTTTCTTCGCATCTGCACGGGTCCCAGGCCAGGAAGGTCCGCAGAGCAGTTTTGGCTGTTGAGAGTTGACTTGGTATGTAAGACGCGTTAAGTAGCAACCCGGGTGCGTGTCATTAACAAAGCGCTTATCAACAATAATGAGCGAATTCGCGCACAAAAGAATCGTGTTCTTGAGAAACAGCGAGCCTTGCAAGTATAAGATCGAGTCATGGCCTTCCAAGGAAATATATCAAACGTTGTGCAGCCGCATTAGAGTAACTTCGGGTCACAGAAAGTTACAATCGAACCCTGGTATCACAAGGCGCTCCATAAAATACTGCACAAGCGACAAGGGCATACCCTCGACAAAGCTCACATGAGCACTACGAGAGCAAAACTAGAGTTTGGAGAGGCTGCCACTGTATTGAGCCATGCTTCATGCAACTACAGGCTCATTACGCCATGGATATGCAAAACATATAAAATGAAGAGCAAGCAGACAACCTATTTCAATCCTTATGATACGGTTGGAGCAAATATATCCTCCGCTTTCAGTAACTACATAGATTGGATATTTAAAATGTACGGACTACCTGACGCTAATTGAGTCTACTCAACAAGGCGAAGGAAGATCCAGATTCGGCTGTCTCATCGCTACAAACATCGTACCCTGAGACGAATGAGAGGGAATAGGTGTGGTAATGGTCTATGCCGTCTGTGCTGATTTTAAAGCATGGTGGACTAACGCGGGTTGTGGCGCTAAAAGCAGGGTCTCGCATTGATCGTTAACTTATCGATGAGATCTACAGCAGCCCTGGCCGGGCGAATCTTGGCGTACTATACTCTAAGCAGCTAGAAAAGACGGGAGAGACCGAAAAATATATCTCCTTTGACAATTTACAGCATTCATTTACTGATCTCCCATGTACGTTTCCCTTTAGAGTGGATGCGGTCTATACGTTGGCATGAAAATATGTTAGACTACAAGGGGACAGCGGTGAGGCCAAGCTGTAATGGTATCAATGGAAGAGAAGGTATCCGATGCTATTCTACCAGCAGTATTTTACCAGGAGAAGTCAGTTCTCTTAGAAGAGCTGCGTACCAAGAATAGAGAGAATAGGCATTCCAAAACCGGCCCACGAGGGCCCAATAAACAACAATAATATTCCTCGCCTTCAGACGATATCCCCTTGCCCTCCATGACAACAGCATCTGTGTTTGGATGTACGGAGCAGGAAACTTTGCATGAGTTCGTCTAATAGAAGAGAGAAAGAGAGAGAGAGAGAGAGAGAGAGAGAGAGAGAGAGAGAGAGAGAGAGAGAGAGAGAGAGAGAGAGAGAGAGAGAGAGAGAGAGAGAGAGAGAGAGAGAGAGAGAGAGAGAGAGAGAGAGAGAGAGAGAGATATTGCAAAGGTGTTATGTAAATATACTAGCAGACTGTCCCTGCTATCATTGAAAACTTCATCATCGAGTTATCTGTTAACCGGGACTTTGAAGTTATCGATGCCGGCACGCTGCTGCTCCGGTTCTGTTGGTTAGAGTTGATTGCTTGAGGTGTGGAAATTCACTTCGACAGATCAAGCAAAAACAGCCAGCATGTATCAAATAGGCTTTAACCTGTTCTACTGCCTCAAATGTGCGGTAACGACAGGACACTCTATTGTTGTCAAATGTACGGAAAGTGAGACTCTGAAGTACGGGCCTGATCTTAGAAAAGACAAGCGGCACCAGGTATGATACTTAACTGTAAGGGAGGCCAGGTGCTCGGCGGACAATTTTAAATTGATAATTACTCGTCATTACTTCTACATATGCTCCAACAGCTGTTCTTCCGCCCTCTTCTCCAAGGCCACTGTCATCCCTGTCCCTACTTTGAGATGCTTTCTTTTTTTATGTGTGTGGATCGCCAAGTGTCTAGAGATTCTGGCCTTGGAATAGTTAAATGTCATGAGGGCACCTGACGTTGGGAGCAAGCCCCATTCCATACCGAAAGTCGCTGCAGGTAACAGGCTCGGGAAAAAGCTTCAACCAAACTAAAGTATTTGTCGAAAGTTAATGATAACCCTGTCCCAAACGCCACCGTGCAAGCCGACGCCGTGACGTGGTCTGTTTGCGCTCTGCTTAGGCACTGATATCCCTCTGGTGCGCTGCACCTCTATTTATATTCCATCCCTTCTTTAATTCTAGCTGCTCTCCAGTCGTATAGCCTGGTCCCCCTAGGCCCATGGAAAAAAGGTCCAAGTCTCAGGCCGTACGTTGGGTTACTGTTAGAGAGACAAGTACCAATTTTGTGTTCTTTGCAGTTGTTCTCAGTGGCTGCCATGACCTGACCTGAAGTTTAACCAAACAAGCCTAAGCTAACCTTCTGCAGTCTTCAAATAGGTGTTGGTGTGGTAGGAAAACCAAGACTATTTGCATCCATATCGTCCCGATGTAAAAGCCAATCCCAGCTATAAAATCGACTTTCATACTTGCAGCCAACGATTTCTCCGCCACTTAGAACTCCAGTCTTATTAGTCGATTCGAAATCTTTCATTGCATTATCCATAATGTATACCATATCATGATAGCCAATCCAGAATCTTGGTGCCAATTCCTGATCTTCTTTTTCAATAGCTCGTAGCCGTGTAGTTCGCAAAGACAGCTGACAGGTACCACATAATAGCTCATTACTCGATTGGAATGCGTTGTTTTGGTAAGGACGCGACAACAAACTTTGACATTCGGTTCCAGAATTTGCTTCTTGGTTTATTTTATGGCGAAGACATTCACAGTCTTCCAAGTTAGCCAGAAAGCCTATGCCTGTTGGGAAAGACCCAAACGAGGATACATTAGGCGCACAGATGCCTGAGTTGGTTATGTTTCGAGCCGTGATCTTTGAAATGCGAGACTTGGTTCTCGAGGAAGCTTGCGTTGTACGCATCGCGAGAAAGACATAGAAAGCTAGGAACAAGCGGTGGAGAACGATCTTACGACCTTTCATTATTTTGCTAATAAGCCCAGTTATTGTAGGAGTGAGACACATGCTTTGGAAAAGAATCACCTGCTTCTAATAATCAATTGCTTTTAGAAGTGATATGGTCAATGTCAAGTTTATCATTTTTCATTCTTTCTGCGGCTCTTTTGACGGTGCAAAACAGCCTAAACGGGCCGTTAAGTCGACTCGTAAATGTTGACGAAAACGGATTCTTGACCGAGAGAACCAGTTTCGTGGCGTCTTCTTTCCAAAGCTTATTCGCACTTGCGCCAGCCAACTTTGGGTGGGCCGTGACATCAAAACTTCAGCTATTATGCAGCAAGATTTGGGCCTTTATCCATTCTGACAAATACACACAGGTAGCATTGGGTCCGCCCCCACATCAAAGATTATACAGTTGGAAGCAAATCTGTCTTTCGTTTCCGGCACAAACATGCAATCTTTTGAATGTTGGAGCGACAATGCTGCCTAAGCCTACATGACGAGATGGTTCAAGGCTCAAATTTGGCTGCATAGTAGCTACAAACATCCATTTTGGCTCTACCACCAGCAAAAGCATCTGAAGTGATCGTGATTGTGATCCACGAAGGTGTGCATTTATGTTGCCGTACTCGGGTGTGAGAATTTTTTCTGCGTCTTCTAAATTGGGTGCAAAACGCACCAGAGATGGAATTGCCTAAATGTACAGGAGTTTTCTACTGAATCCCATGTTCCGGCGGGGATACACCCCCAAGACGTCAAAGCTACGAAGACTAAACGCCCCACTGCAAAACTTAATTTGTNGGATCCTGGAGCTGCATGGATTCGATTAGTCGGCAGGCCTAAATTAGTTTCCAGGCCTGGAAATGGGTATATAGCTGTATTAACACAGAGCGACCAAGTAGACTCCCATGTTCCATGTTCAGAAGTATAGCATTACGATAACATCGAGCGTTAATCATTACAAAAAAACTAAGACTTCCTAGTGAGTATCTGGCGCGCCATGAGACGGAATCATCATCCAGGAGCTGCAGTTGCTTTCAGTCTCTTTTATTATTCTATCCCAATCATCCAGAAGGGCCAAGAGTGTATTAGTGTGAATTCGTAGCGACGGAAAAACCGACGATGATATTTTGTGCAAATTTCTATAATATGCCAGTTCTCGTCTTAGGGACGCTACCTCTTCGTCGGGTTGCTGTGTTGAAACGGAGGTGCTGCCCCCCAGACCAACAACATGGAGGTCAGTTAAATCAGGAGATGGAACCTGAAGCTTGGGCGGCATTGGGTGTTACAGTTGAAAGCTCCGAGACTTCAGATGTCTACGTCGGTGAAACAGTTGGGCGAGTTAAAGAATAAAATCATATTACTACAGATAAATCCTTTACAGGCGCTGAATATGTCCACCATTTTATTTTGGATTGTTTAGAAACCTGTCTAGCCCGAATTTGATCTGGATAACCGAAAAGTGCAGCAGGCGATGAAGCTTCAAAAATTGCTTCTTTAATCGAAATGTGTTGATACGAGCCAAGATGTAAAAAACTCTGGTCGAGCGGCATAGTAATAGATTTTGATAGGAATAGGGTGCCCATAGCCTCCAATAACAGGCCAGCGGACCAATGAAAGAATTTCAGGTTTCTTCCTCTCTTGTTGATCGATTTGTATAAGGTTATAAAAATACGTCTGTCAACGGTAGGAGGCCTTTTTAAAGGGACCTACCCCCTGTCGACTATCGATAAGTAATGTAGAGGCAAATGCAACGTAGTTTTAAACCGACAGTAGGGTCTGAAGAGATGGCGTTCTCAAGATACCGAAAGCGCTAAATTGTAAAGTATAATCTTCAAAGCTGCATTTAATTTTGCCGTTTGGGATTTCATACTTTGGCTACTGGCTTTTCGACGCTGTGTGACCCAACCAACCTGGGACAATAGCCCTATGTCAGCAAGCCCATGTAGTATTCACGTATGCAATAACTACTCCTAGTGTTGCATCTGACGTTTCCCTGCCGCTTTCTCTTTCTCACATTTGGTCCTTTCTAGCGCAGTCCCCGAAGGTATACTATTTGTGGTGTGAACAATACTCTCCAACTGGTCTACTTGGATCAGCGGCCTTGCCGACCTGGTATCATGCTGTACTGAGGGGCTTACATTGATCTCCTTAAGGATAGATCTCATTGAAGTCGAAAAGAGGGCATCTGTTGCTGACGGTAGGTCGGGCCAGTCGCATGTCTCATATTCCTGATGATGTAGGGGTGTTAATGGGTGAGTTAGTCTATCCGAAGTTAACGTTGCGTACCCCCTGTTCGGCACCCCCCCTGTTCGGCACCCTGAAAATCTAACAACGAAATGCCTACTTTTATAAACTGATTTAAATATAAAATTATCAACGGACAAAAATACAATCGTTTTCACGCTTCTCCGGCTCATTAACCTCTTCTTCATCAGCTAAAGGTTCCAAATTTTCTATATCATTTTCCTGCAATCCAATAATGTTCTGTTTGTTAACCAAAAGCTCGTTTGGATCCGGAACCACCCTCCTCCTTTTAGCCGGCCGTATTGCCTCCAGTTGTGCTTCCAATAAGCTGATTTTTTGCTGGGCGCTAGCCAAAAGGGTATCTTTGGCTTCGAAGCTTTTTTGGACTTTTGCAAATAAAAGACGTGAAATAGCGTTGGTTTTGTTGGATTGGGAAAGTTTTTGCAGTTGAAATCGGACATCTCGGGTCGTTTTAGGGGTTTTCCAAATAAGTAAAGACGGGTCGTTAATTTTTTGGGCTGGGCTTTCCGGTGTTTTATCCCTTTGCAAACTGTTGTTTTTATCTTTTATAACGTTGGCGTTGCTATTTTCTAACAAAAAAGGGCTTAAAAGTGGTTTAACCAAGTTTACCGGCCATAACCCCGTTGTACGCCAACCAGACTGAATGGTTTTTGCTATAAATGCTTTTAATCTGGCTTTTCGATAACAAAGTAGGAAATTTCGTTTTCCAATAACTGTTGAACAGCAAAATTGGCTAACAAATCCAAGTTGGCGTCGATAAGCTTCTTTTAACGGCCCAAAAACCGATAAATCCAATGGTTAAAGAACGTGTAACGAATAAGGGGGTAAATATAGGAGTTAAATATTGTTTTGCAAGCAAAGAAGCATAAATTCGTCCGTTATATGTGATCCATGGCCATCCAAAACTAATAACCGCTTTTCAGGGGTTAAAGGTTGGGTATACGGAATAAACACCTTTTTTAACCATTCGATAACCGTTTCGTTATTTGTCCACCCGTTTTCGGTTGCGTGAAATTGTCAATTATCGAAAAGGCTTAAATCCGTCGGAAACCATTGTTGTTGTACGTTTTTTCCCTTAAATATAACAAGGGGAGGGAGGGCAGCGCCCGTAGCCGATATACATTCGATTATAGTCGTCCAACCCCGCGTTCCGGGCTTTTTCCGTTGCAACGGCCGGATCCCGTTAAGCCCTAATACCGGGCCATTAGATCCTTTACCTTCCATTATACCGGTTTCGTCCATATTCCAACGGTTTTCCGGTTTAATAGCGTTAATAACCGGGTTCGTAATATAAAACCACCAAGATTTAATTACCTCCGTAGTAGCGCCATTAATCCGGGCGTTATCTATTCGACGGGGCCTTTGGGTTTTAAGGATTGGATAACGAGCCAAAAAACGAATTATCCAACGTTTTCCAAGGCCTTTTGTCTCTCCGGCGGCTTGAAAAATTCGTTGGGCAAAAAAGCGTAATTCTTAATGCGTTGGCGGAAGCCCTAAAGCTGTTTGGGTAAGTACCCAATCAGCCAAATGCTTTTCCTGTTCCGTAGAAAGCCTTTGAAAAGGGCTTTGTGCTTTTTTATAAGGTTGAGAACCTTTAAATCGACTTTGAAGTGTAGACCTAGGTATTCCCCATTTTCGGGAGGTTTTTGCAATTGGATTGCCATTATTGACGTCGTTAATTGCAGATATAAGCTGTTTTTCAGTATATTGCTTCATTGGAAAATGGAGAATTAAGATTAGAAAAAAGTAAATCCAAAAGTGAAAGATTCATCGAGATATTTATAATAGAAGTTGGAGGATAAAAATAAAAGTGTTGTTATTTTTGGGTGCCGAACAGGGGGGGTGCCGAACAGGGGGTACGCAACGTTAATGTTCTGATCAAGTGAGTCTAGTGGGCCAAAGGTGGGATTAGGAAAGTAGATGGAAAAACAGATCTAATGAGGGACGTAGACATTGACCCGGCGCTCGGAGAGCTACTGGTTTTCGGAAGTGACAGCAAATCAAAATCGAGCCATAAAGCTCAATGAAAAAGCCAGAACACCAGGTCAGGAAGCGTATCGCAGAAAGGGGATATCGAGCTCGCTTCTCTGGTGTAGATCCGCGGGTGTTTCCTCTGATTATCGACGCTGTTATTGGCTGGTGAATCCAAAGACTGCCACAGTGGCGTGTGTTGGCTTTCTAGATTTTAGATTGAAAAGCATGTAGTGCCTCCATCCAGTTCTTAATCAGGGTAGGCGCCCAGCCCTCTCTTGTTTCTATTGGATACTGTTGTAGGCAGGAATCAGTCGATTGCTAAATCTATTGGCTTCAAAGAGCGCATGCCAGGTCGCCCAAAAGCAACGTCCCATGCAACTCTGAAATGAGACTTTTATAGGACATAAAAAGAAGGATAAGATCGATTCTCATCAAAATGAAGCATCCGTTTGTGAGCCAGGCTAAGGGTGCGATTTCGTCTACCAAGCGTGAAGAAGATGACGTGTGCAAGTCAGCTGAAAATAAGCACGCGCGGACTAAACGACAAATATTTCAAGGCTACAGGGTTCCGTGCAAGCAGTCTTATGAGTTCCGCAGTAGCTCAATGTCGTGTCATATGGCTTTTGAGCTTACAATGCCGCCCATTACAGAGGAAGTCTGCCTTGGTGAAGATTCCTGAGGAAAGAATACAACTGCAGTAATCATACACCAGTAGCTTCATTATTTGAAGACCTAGGCTCTATCGCCGGCAGACTGTCGTGCCGTGAACTCCGCTAGGACTGCACTGGCTCTGTTTTTACTGAGTAGTTACTTTATAAATAATAAACAAACATTGTACTTGCCATCTCAAAGCTTCTTCGCATGCGAATTTTGCGACGAAGGCTAAGCAAAAGGGGCGAGGAAGCAGGATATTTTTACTTTGCACATATAGCATTCAGTCTGAGGTCACTTGTCTGCTTCCATTTATCACTCTGTTTCCATTCATATTTAGTGAATGATTCCAATACCAGATTGGGGAGCTGCCCGGGACCAGTAACCAGGCTTCAGTGCCAGGAATGGAAGTTCAAGACAAGCGGGAGCTCAACAAGCCCTAAAAGCCGTTTCTTCACCAACATGGAGCATAGAATGTACTGCAAAGCATTAGTTGCCACCGACTGCAGCTCAGAGTCGCGATCTTGACCATTCCAAATGTACATCAACAACTACCGTTGCGCAGGTCATGTCAAAGTCCACACCATCATATACGTCCTGGCTGCTCGCCATGTCGGAACAAAATCGGTTTGTACATGATCCCGGTGGGCTTAGGAAGTTATTTGTACTGTGTAAAAGCCATCGCCACCGACTAGGGTGGCAGTGCAGCATCTTCCAGGCCGATTGAAAGCTCCAGTAACCTTGGAACTCTCATTAAACATGGCCGGGACACGTTATAAAAAGCCTGCAGCCTATTTGTATTTATTGTGCCGTGTGGTCCACTCAGCCACAATCACCCAAACGTGCCTAGTTGATGGCTATAAATTCACATTCGGTCTACTGCCAGTATGTCCTTCTTTTCTCTCCTCCTCTCATTCTTATCTTACCGACACTTGAGCCATTTGACAATACACAACCTTTACTCCCTTCACAATTAGCGTATCAGACCTCAACCAATCCACAACCTACCCATCATGTCGGCCCGTCCTTACTCCAACACCGCCTTCAACACCGACTACAAGGTCAAGGCCAGCAACGGAACCATGGGTATTCTCCTCGAGGGCACGAAGGTTCTGATCATCCATCGCCGACTGAAGAACAAGAAGATTCGCGAGGGTGGACCACCTGGTAGGCACTCCCCCGCCTCCAGCCAGTCGCCACCACGCAAGCATAATTCAACAACTTGCCCTAACCAGCACACCCAGACACCTGGTCCTTTCCGGGAGGCGGCCTGGACCCCGACGAGACGCCAGAGCAGTGCATTGTGCGCGAGATGAAGGAGGAGCTCGGCGTGGACGTGGCCATCCAGCCCATCGGCGACGAGGATGTATGGGGCACGACCGACGACGACGTGGACGGCAAGCTGTGGCGCTGCAGTATCTTTGTTGTTAAGCAAACGAACGCTGGGCAGACCGTCAAGGTTGGTTGATCTCTTCTCCAGTCATCCTCCGCCCTTGCTGCTGAATACTTCTCCCCATTTCTCTTCCGAGCCCACCATGGAACGAATCTTCCAGACCGGAATGTAAAAGCTCATCTCAACTCCTTCAAATTAGATCAATGAACCGCACAAACATGTCAAACTCCAGTGGATTGAGTGGAAGATGCTGTGGGCCCAAATCAAGGCAGAAACGGAGGGACGCAGAGAAGTCGACGAGTCAGGCGAGCTGATGAGGCGCTTTTTCCCTACTATGAAGAACATGGTCTTGAAATACCCCAAGCGTGAAGAACCGGCTTGTCTTTCTGGGCGCCTGGGCAACCTGCCCTAAGTTTTGAGGCGCAACGAACCCATGCCATGTTTCCGTTTTAGTTTTGGGATTTTGTTGTATTGGCTAAGCGGCGAAGGGATTCAAAGCTGAGCAATAATACTGCTAGCAACTATTCACTTTAAATTGACCACGAATGTTACCACCAGAGGGTCAGGCGGCTACCATACCACAGCGAGTTGTCAAAAGTTTGTCAAAAGTTGTCGGCTGGGGATGTGCGAACACATGACAAAACTGTCCCCGTGTATACTGTGGCGTCCAATAGGGTGACTATCATAATATGTATGTCCTCCATCTGCTTTTCACTGGATCGACTGTAAATTCCGGTATCTTTTCCATACTTACCACGTAATACTCACGCCATATTCCAATTGATGGAGTGATTTAATATTACATCAGGTGCCAACTACCTATTTGCTTAGATTATACAAGGTAGCGGATATAACCTAAGCTTGAATCTACGGCTACATCAGGGGCAGATGAAATTTTCATACATAAATACCCTTCCAAATCCTAATCTTTAGGGCCTGGGGGCCGATTAGCCATTCTGCTGTACGGTGCTTATATATTCCTGGGCCTCGGGGTGGAAGCGCTGCAGAAGGTTCAAACATTGCCGAGCTTGTGTCTTCGTCATGTAATTGTGGTCATCTCCAGTCTTGCAAGTCCCAGCGAGAGTAACGACCAGGTTCTTCTCCTGATCTAGAGAGATTCCCCCATGGCGTGGCGCCATACGCTCCCTGGGCGCGGCACGAGGTAGTCCAGCGTGTGGCCAAGGCAGCCTTCTTCTTTGTACGTGTGTCGATCGATTTCAAGGGTTGGCGATGTCGGTCTCGTGGGCGGGCGTGAATCCAAGCTTGCAATTTTTCGTAAAGGCTGTCGGTTGTAGATGGTATAGCAACCCGTCCCAGAGCCACCAGAGTGATGGGGCCGAATCCGTGTAGTCAATCGGGTTGGCGCAAAACCTTAAGCACGGTAGCCGAAGCAGTTTGGGATCCGCGAAGAGCGCATATTTGATGGAGGGTCTCTGGAACGTTCGTGGCATCTTAGGTTCAAATCGTCCAACGAGCTGCGAAAGATCTTCGGCAGCCTGCTGGATTTGGTTCAGCAAGATAGTGGGCTCTGGTGCCAGCGGCGTCCCGGTGGGATCGGACGAGGCTACGCTGCTCGTCGGCGCGCCCTGAAAACTATTGTCTGGTCGATGGCTGGTGGAAGGAGTGTTAATGCCGTCTTCGATGGTGCTCAGAGTGCTACAATCATAGGTGCTACCACTGTCCGCGAGCGTCGCCGTGGTAGTGGGCGTGAGGTCCATTGCGCTGCTTGCCGGATTGCTCTCCCTGTTGGATTCAGTGAGATGGTAAAATAGATACGAAAAGGCACTGGGCATTATAGGATGAAATCTCAGAATGAAAGGGTACTGGATCGTGATAGTAACGCGACGCAAGAAATTAGAGAGCAAGAGGTGAAACGAGGATGCCAGCTCCGCATTTATTTATAGGCAACCTAGCTGTCATGAACGATCGGGTGAGGTTTATCAGTTTGCAGCCTTACTACTATGTCACGGCCAATACGAGGCGGCCGTTAAATAGAAAGAGGAGATTACAAAAGACCTCACAATCCGGTAAAGACTCAAGATATGAGGCTTTCCCAGGGATTTCGTGATGTTGAAGATAGAGCCCTCAAGGCTCCTAGCAGTATCTATAAGGATGCCCAGAATGAAGAACAAAATCAAATGGGCAATCGTTAGACCTTGCCCTCCATCACGGCATTGAAGCACTTCAGATCACCATTCAGTCAGACCAAAATATAATTACACATCACCTCAGACCAGAGAAGAAGTTGGAACTTGATAATCTGGTGGATATACAGCCTGCCCTTTGGGACATCCTAGACTGACTCCAAACCTGGCCGACGGTCCCACTGAGCCGGGACAGGTCGAAAGCCGAGTCCGGATACGTTGGGTGCTGGGCGGAGGAGTTTAACAAGAGGGGCGGATAAAAAAGTGGATCGTGTTCCACGTCTGGAAATTTGACTTTTTTCCAGGCAGAAAAAGAAAGCCGAAAAGAGAAGGGCTAAGTAGAAAATCGATCTGAGGCGGTGCGTGTCGCTGCGGGCCGAGTGGTTGAACGGTGCAGTCCACAAGCGACCAACCAATCTGCTGTTTATTCTTTCGACACTCCAGGCTAAAATCAGCCAACAACAAGTTGCAATGCGCTACCGCCTACCGACGTCTATTGAATGTACTTTAGTGGCTCATCCAAAAATGGCAAAGCAGGCAAACTAACCAGCTGAAGGTTCTAGCTAAAGTGTAAAGAATAAACAATTTGGCAGACAATTGGAAACCTTATCCCAAATTCGGCCAAGGTCGGCCGCCACCCGTTGGCCCTCGACCTAACTCTCCCCTATAGGGTTAAATAATAGCCGTTGGGCTATTAACCCTAGAAAAAGGAGGGTTGATACGCCGTCCCTGACCTGGAGTCGGGCTAATACCCGCCCACATATTACCCCGTTGCCCCAAACCTAAATTATGCCGTTCTAGAAAACTGTCACAGTCAGCCCGACCATATGACAGATAGGTCAATGGTCCAAAAGATCCTGCAGTACCTGCGCGTGCAGATACCTCGTCGGGTCCTAATTGCAAAACGTGTCACTTCTGCCCGTGACAAAAAACGATTCCGGGGTTAATAACGAAAATAACCCCGGGATTGATAACGAATATAGCTACGAACGAGAAACATCGATAAGAGCCACGAGCCCAAAATTAAGATTAGGAATCAACTTAGGGTCAACGCTAATACAGTTTGGAGCAAATGTTTCTTCTGCCTTCAATACAGACATTCAATCTTTAAAATGTGGGTACGGCCTGAGACTACTTGGGGCTACCTGATGAGATGTCGGAAGATCCAGATTTGGCCACATAATAGCTGCAAACATCCACTTTTTGCTCTGGTTAGTTATCTGCCAAAGTCTCTCGAAGTAACTGTAGTGCTCCACTTACGTGCAGAAGCGAAGGTCATCTGCAACAGTGCGAACAAGCTAGCACGCTACTGAGCTGGACTGGGTAATTAGAGTTTCTAGGGTCGCTTGGCCATGTCAGATGCGTATACAGTAGAAAGCTGGCATTTATTGGCACTATGTGGGGCAGATACGGAAAATTAATATGTGTTGACGAGAGGAAGATGGTTTTGCTCCTAACTGTAATAATTCCGGGGCTAATCCCGAAATTATACCCAGCAGCCCAAATTCGTTACCTTCGATGACGAATTCTATACGGCCCCTACCCAAAACCCGGAACCTTCGAACATATCGTTACAAAATCAGCACGACAAAATGGCCGGTCCAATTTTACAAAAAACCTATTGTAAAGATGCTTCATCTCGTGCGCTCAGATCGATGCTGTGAATTTCTCTCTATGCCGCTTCATGTACGCACTAGCGAGCCGTGTTTTGCCCATACCACCAAGGTCATGCACGATCGCAGTGCTGCGGTCCTGCTTATTGTAAAGCAGCTTGCGCATTTGACAAGCTCATATTCTCTGGCAACAAAATGAACGGTTCCCGTAGCACCCGACAAGCTTAAAGAAAGGCCGAATCGATGGGGATTTTCTCGTGCTAGTTGTCAACAAAATTACAATGATGTCCACTTTAGCTGACGACAAACGAGTCTTGATATTTACAGCCATAAGCTGGAGACGAAGAAGCTTCAGCTTAGTGGATAAAATGCCACCATCAATTCAAATAACAAGCACAACGAAGTCTTAAAGCAAACGTGTGGCATTCTCAATAAACCCACGCCATAATCTTTGTCAGCTCAGTTGGATACCTCACTAGACACGGATTACCAGATCTTCTTTACGTCATCAGATCTAGGTTTGCCTACCATCGTCGACCCTGGTTTCCTTCGCCCAACACTGTTGCACTCTTTTGGGAGCTTCTGCGACCATTATCTGCAAATTTTCAGATACTGTTTCATACCCGATATCATTCCGTGATGTGTAGCGGACCATGTCAGTATGGTTTGCGTGGATCACAATCGGATCCGCGTCTGCGTGTCCTGGTAAGACGGCCGACGCCCTCGGAACCATCTGAGGCTGTTTAGCCACTGGTTATAAATGTGATTTAGTTCGGGGAAACACGTACCATGAGCCTATGTCCCATTGGGGTCAGAGTGGAATACTCTTCGTATGCGAATTTGGTGACAAATTCGTTGCTGATCGGCGCATACTGTCCTAGCTGCTGTTGTAGCCACTTTGAATCCCGCTCAAGGTGTTTAAGGAGTAGGTTGTCGGCTGCTATAGAAAGTGATGCTAAATTGGCAAGAACTCGCCCCAGTTCTACGCCGCCTTGATGAGGAGTTCCCATGAACAAAATTCCATATGTTGATAGCTTGATCGATCGATGCTCGAGCAAAGCGCCATCCCGGCAGGAATCAGAGTGTATTAGAGCCTAATGATTGTTAAATTTTAAATGTAGCATCGTGCCTGAAAGGGTGACTGACGTGCGCTTTTCAATACAATTCCTCCAAGGCTGTGGGCGACGAAGATGATTGGTCTTTTTACAGACTAAAGTAGCATTTAGTTACACATAGATATTGCCAGCTGACTTGTTGTTTGGATTGGGTATTCTCATCGTAACCCCAGCAAAGGATGCGAGCATGAAGTATGTCTTTTGGAAGGAGGTCTCGTAGCCAACGGACGTCGTTATCCGCAGTCCATGCTTTGTCGTAGTGGCCATTGAGGCCGGGGAGTGCCACGATGCTGTCATCATTAGTAAACGATCGAGACAAAAAAGGCTCTATTGGTACGCACTCAACGATTGGGTCGACGCCTTCGCAGACTANACATTCAATCTTTAAAATGTGGGTACGGCCTGAGACTACTTGGGGCTACCTGATGAGATGTCGGAAGATCCAGATTTGGCCACATAATAGCTGCAAACATCCACTTTTTGCTCTGGTTAGTTATCTGCCAAAGTCTCTCGAAGTAACTGTAGTGCTCCACTTACGTGCAGAAGCGAAGGTCATCTGCAACAGTGCGAACAAGCTAGCACGCTACTGAGCTGGACTGGGTAATTAGAGTTTCTAGGGTCGCTTGGCCATGTCAGATGCGTATACAGTAGAAAGCTGGCATTTATTGGCACTATATGGGGCAAATACGGAAAATTAATATGTGTTGACGAGAGGAAGATGGTTTTGCTCCTAACTGTAATAATTCCGGGGCTAATCCCGAAATTATACCCAGCAGCCCAAATTCGTTACCTTCGATGACGAATTCTATACGGCCCCTACCCAAAACCCGGAACCTTCGAATATATCGTTACAAAATCAGCACGACAAAATGGCCGGTCCAATTTTACAAAAACCTATTGTAAAGATGCTTCATCTCGTGAGCTCAGATCGATGCTGTGAATTTCTCTCTATGCCGCTTCATGTACGCACTAGCGAGCCGTGTTTTGCCCATACCACCAAGGCCATGCACGATCGCAGTGCTGCGGTCCTGCTTATTGTAAAGCAGCTTGCGCATTTGACAAGCTCATTTTCTCTGGCAACAAAATGAACGGTTCCCGTAGCACCCGACAAGCTTAAAGAAAGGCCGAATCGATGGGGATTTTCTCGTGCTAGTTGTCAACAAAATTACAATGATGTCCACTTTAGCTGACGACAAACGAGTCTTGATATTTACAGCCATAAGCTGGAGACGAAGAAGCTTCAGCTTAGTGGATAAAATGCCACCATCAATTCAAATAACAAGCACAACGAAGTCTTCAAGCAAACGTGTGGCATTCTCAATAAACCCACGCCATAATCTTTGTCAGCTCAGTTGGATACCTCACTAGACACGGATTACCAGATCTTCTTTACGTCATCAGGTCTAGGTTTGCCTACCATCGTCGACCCTGGTTTCCTTCGCCCAACACTGTTGCACTCTTTTGGGAGCTTCTGCGACCATTATCTGCAAATTTTCAGATACTGTTTCATACCCGATATCATTCCGTGATGTGTAGCGGACCATGTCAGTATGGTTTGCGTGGATCACGATCGGATCCGCGTCTGCGTGTCCTGGTAAGACGGCCGACGCCCTCGGAACCACCTGAGGCTGTTTAGCCACTGGTTATAAATGTGATTTAGTTCGGGGAAATACGTACCATGAGCCTATGTCCCATTGGGGTCAGAGTGGAATACTCTTCGTATGCGAATTTGGTGACAAATTCGTTGCTGATCGGCGCATACTGTCCTAGCTGCTGTTGTAGCCACTTTGAATCCCGCTCAAGGTGTTTAAGGAGTAGGTTGTCGGCTGCTATAGAAAGTGATGCTAAATTGGCAAGAACTCGCCCCAGTTCTACGCCGCCTTGATGAGGAGTTCCCATGAACAAAATTCCATATGTTGATAGCTTGATCGATCGATGCTCGAGCAAAGCGCCATCCCGGCAGGAATCAGAGTGTATTAGAGCCTAATGATTGTTAAATTTTAAATGTAGCATCGTGCCTGAAAGGGTGACTGACGTGCGCTTTTCAATACAATTCCTCCAAGGCTGTGGGCGACGAAGATGATTGGTCTTTTTACAGACTAAAGTAGCATTTAGTTACACATAGATATTGCCAGCTGACTTGTTGTTTGGAGTGGGTATTCTCATCGTAACCCCAGCAAAGGATGCGAGCATGAAGTATGTCTTTTGGAAGGAGGTCTCGTAGCCAACGGACGTCGTTATCCGCAGTCCATGCTTTGTCGTAGTGGCCATTGAGGCCGGGGAGTGCCACGATGCTGTCATCATTAGTAAACGATCGAGACAAAAAAGGCTCTATTGGTACGCACTCAACGATTGGGTCGACGCCTTCGCAGACTACCTTGATGCCGTATGAGACTTGCTCTGGTTTAGGGTTGTTTGAGTCGTGAGGCGCTTGGATAGACGCTTTCGCCTTTTGTTTGAATAAGCTTGAGAAGTAGGAAATCATTGGTGCAGATAGGATAATATCGATTGGGTATAACGTTCAAAGTTTTATATAACAGAACACAAGGTGAGAAGTAACCAAGGAATTGTGGCCGTATTTGTACAGTTAGGAGCATAACCATCTTCCTCTCAGCAAAACAGATTGACTTTCTCTACTTGCCCCATACGGTGTCAACTAGGACTGCCTTGATGACTGAGCACCTATTCGACCTCTGAAGGCGATCACGAGGCTTATGTCAACGAAAACGTTCCCCTGGAAATCAGGCTAAGTAGTCTGCTGACCCTTTCGCACTGTAGCAGTGGATCTTCGGTTAAGTAGCCAAGTGGAGCATTTACAGCTGCTTCGAGATACCTTCGCAGATGGATAAGTTAACTAGAGCTAAGAGTGGATGTTTACAGCAGCCAAAACTAGATGCTTCTCCATCTTGGCAAGTAGACTCGAGTAGCCTTCAGCCGTCCCCACATTACAAAGATTCAATGTTTGTATTGAAAGTGGAAAATACGATCGTGTCCGGCTCCGTCGATTGCCTTCAAATTAGATCGCTCCCCAACACGTTCTTAGTCGGATTGATTGCCCTCTCATTCTTGAATCAATCCGATCGTATTTTTCCCGTGCACCTGCCCTATCTAATTGCCGGTTCCCAGTCGTTTTCTCCCAAGTGAAACCCCAACCCTCCGTTGCCCTTTGGGCTCAAACATCATTGTTGTACTCCGGTGTCACTTTTTTTGTAACGAAATCAGGCTTAAAATAACGCAGCTACCGGCTTACGCCGCACGATTGAGCAGCTTAGTTTGATTTCAGAAGATTTGACTTGATCTACGATCAAGCTTTGGGCCTGATTTGACGTCACATTTATAGGAGCCCCCTCTACTAGCACTTCTCCTATTATTGGTACTATCCTAGGATTCGCTTAGCTAGGACCGATGGATATACAGTGGCTACAAGAACATGTTCTCCACTGCGTGTGAAGGATGTAGAAGCTTGATCTATGTCGTCCACAGGAAGATGGTTTGCTTCTGACAGTACGGTTGCTCAAAGTGACAAGGGCTGGGGCCCTAAAGCGCTGGTTGGATTAACGTCGCGATAATCGTTAATTCAAAGAGGGTTGTCGTCATTAGTATGTGCTGTGCTAGAAATATGTACTATCCGAGTCGGCGAGCACCAAAACGTTCCGGGATTTTATCAACCGGATTTTATCGTTCGCTTTGTAAGAAAAGCAATAGGTCCGACCGATGCTTTCAATGTCCCTCTTAAAGGAAAACTGAAACCAAGAAAGCCGAGACATAGTCAAAGAAATCCAAACGGAAATATGGGCCGTGTCATCACCCGGGGCAACTTAGAAGTCAAGGGCCTAGCATATCACTATCGGAAATATCATAAACTTGGATTAATGGTCGATTTTGAATATAGAAAGCAATGCGTAGCATTGTACCAATCTTGACTTCTCGCATGATTTGCAGCGGTGTAGTTAACAACCCGCATTTTTGGGATGCATCGAAGCATTCAAGCTGCAGGACATAGCGCTACCATATTGGCCAGCGGCTGAGGGAGTACGGTGTATCTGATCATACTCCATAGCCTTGAAAGAACACTCTTGCCCGGAGAATCTGCGACCAGTTCATGCTATCGAATATCAGCTACAGCACCATGGATAAGAGTATCAGCCGCAGTGAAGACATACTCGACAGAGCTGATCCAACGAGACGCCACTTTCGATCAGAGCAAAAAATTCCATGGCGCATGGATGCCACAGCTTTGGTTCCGTGACACCGTCGGTGGTTTTCTGGACCAGGCTAGAAGTAATCGACTTCAGCCAGGAAGTCCGGAGCCTGATCTGGTCTTCTGTCCAGTCGCGGAGGTTGAAGCTTCCTGTGATTGTCCGGTCAGCACAACTCATCAGCGGTGAGCGCTTGTCTCAACAGACCTATCTGGAGGCAGCCGTTTGGCCTGAACCTAATATCCGCACACTCGAGGTCCAGGAGCCCTACCCCGTTTACTTCGAGGTAGATGAGTCCTTCAAGAATCTACAAGATCAGCTTCGTGCTGGATCGAGGTCCAGAGGAACTCACCTGTTTCACTATGGCCCCTAGCTCTTTGATCTCGAGGGAGTGCTGGCTTCGAACTAAATCCTGGAGGGTGTGCTCGACCAGCTCGTAAACAAGGTACATAGACGATGGTTGCTCGTAAACTTCGAGAATGGGGACGAAAAGAATTGGAGCGGACTGAAGCAGCAGCAGACGATTGGCAGTGGCTTCTTTGGAATGCTCTACAATCTTCTTGATATGAACTCTGGCATTGCCTTTGCTTCGCTTCTGTGCCACAATGCATGAATGTCGGGGTGTTTTGTAAGATACATCGACATGTTTCTCATACACAGACCAAGGAGACTCCTTGATGAAATTCAGAGTATAATGTCTCTTCAGACGATTGCCTCTTTTTGTTTCTGGAGGGCGTGGACTATCTTGTTCTTGTTGGACATCTCTAGTCGGAAGGTTTAGAGGCGGCGGTACTGCCGAGTCCTCTAGTCCTAACTGAATGACTGTAGTCCTATGCATGACCAGAGTGAAAAGTCACTTCTAGTAGTCAGCTGACTTAAGCATCTGGAGTTTCGTGTGGATGTCCGGATTATCCGCGGCTTACAGCATGGAGATAAATATGATTTTCATGAATATCGGGCGATTTCTAATGCTTGGAAGAACCCCTATTAGCATTCTGATATGGTGTTGTCCCGAACAACCGGACGCGCGCATCCTTGCGTACGTGGGTAGCCCGGTGTGGGCGAAAATCGCAACTTTTGATGTGGACAAGCAAGGCAGCTTGTGGATTAGCGACTGGGTGGAGACTCTGTATATTCTGCGGTAGCACGTGGCTGCGTCGGCTCGGTGTTGCCTCTTTGCCGCCTCTCGGCGTCCTTCGCCCTTTTTGAACCCCTCGCCCCTCTCGCCGCACTTTTCCGCGTTTCGTTGCCTAGCATACAGTTTGGAGCAAATCTATCTTCCGCTTTCAGTTCATACATTCAGTCTCTAAAATGTGGAGATGGCCTAAGGCTACTTGAGTGTACGTGACAGGAAGAAGGAAGGTCCAGCTTTGGCTCTAATTAAACATCTGTTGAAGTCCCTCGATGTAGCTGTGAGTGTTCCATTTGGCTGCTTAACCGAAGATCCACCGCAACAGTGCGAGTGGGTCAGCAGACTACTTATCCCGACTTGCAGAGGAACGTTTCCTGTCGACGTAGGCAGCCTTTGTCAGTAATAAAGTGGGCACTGCATCATCCATGGCGGTATCACGTGCTGTGTGGGATGCAGGCGGCGCTAAATGGGCGATGCAGAATTTGCAACGAGGTGCACAAAACGCGGTACAACGTTGTTCCGAAACGTTACCGCCCTTCCGCTGTTTCCAAACGCGCTCCACCCAGTAGTGTTATGGCCAGCCACTACGGCCATTCGAGCAGCGTGACCTACCTTCTCGACGACCTTCGCCTACCTAGGATGGGTTCCTAGCTTTTGTTGACGATCGTACTTCGATTCTTGGAAAAGAGTATCCAAACAGACCTTGCAAGCACAAATTCTCAGCCATGGCTTTGCCAAGCATACGCGTTAGGCAGTCCTCGCTGTGCGATTGGACCAACCGTTGCCTGCCTGCATGATCACAGCCTCACCAACCCCTCACGATGAGGCATTATCAATCTGGCGGAAAACAATGTCAGCGTTTACGTGGGTTACTTTACTTTGCTAATGACGATACTGCGCAAATCCTGGGAATCTCGAGGATCTTTCCGTTGTTTGAAACACTTCTCCCGTTATTGGAGTAACAAACCCGATAAGCAAAGCGCAAGCGACAATCGATCGATCCGACCCGACATCCACAACACCCGAAGCCAGCTCTTCGGTAGCCGATGCGTCTCAGAACCCGTCACCTTTCCCCGACTGAACCTTGAGCCCTGATCCAAGGGCACCCTTTACAGCTTTGTCTGTCCCTACGACGCCAGGAAGTACGAGTTCAACAGCGCTTTCCATTGTGCCGCTTTCACAAATAATGCCACCATCCAAGCGGCACCGCGAAGAAAATGCCTCCGAAAGCGAGCCTACAATTGCACCGGAAAACTTCACAGTTGGCTGGATCTGTGCTCTGCCCATCGAGCTGGCAGCCGCGGCCGAGATGATGGACGAGGAGTTTGCCGACCTACCCTGCAACCCGACCGACTCTAATATCTACTCTTTCGGCCGCATCGGAAACCATAACGTCGTGGCTGCTTGCCTGCCAGCCGGTCAGATGGGTACGAACCAAGCAGCTGTTGTTGCCAGCCATATGAACGCCAGCTTCCCCTCGTTGCGATTCGGCGTTTTGGTCGGCATCGGTGGTGGAGTCCCGAACCTCGATGCGGATATTGATATTCGGCTCGGCGACGTCGTAATCAGCCAGGCTGCAGATCACTATGGTGGAGTGGTTCAATACGATTTTGGAAAAACTGGAGCTGACGGCCGTGTCGCTCGTACCGGCAGCCTCAACGCGCCGCCGAGGATTCTTCTCAACGCCTTGGCTAAGCTTCGTGCCAATGACTTCCGGGACAGGACGCAAGTCGTTGGGCATCTATCGAAGCTTTCTAGCCAGCCAAAGTTCGCATCCCCAGGTCCTGAAAATGATATGCTTTATGAAGCATCATCACAGCACAAGGCCGGAGCTACGTGTGTGAAATGCCGGCCGGAGGATATGGTTGATAGGGAAACGCGTACAACGACAGATCCACGGTTATTTTTTGGCACGATTGCATCTGGTAACCAGGTGATGAAGGATGGATTAACGCGCGACAGATACAGCCGGGAATTAGGTGGTGTATTATGTTTTGAGATGGAAGCGGCCGGCCTTATGAACAGCTTTCCATGTATCGTCGTCCGTGGGATTTGCGACTATGCGGATGCGCACAAGAACAAGCGTTGGCAACCGTATGCAGCAGCAACTGCGGCAGCATGCGCAAAAGAGCTTCTCTCTGTCATACCTCGAGAAAAGGTCCTCGAGGAGAAGCTTGTTCGACAATTAATCCCTAGTGAGTAAATTCTTTTAGGCAACTTGGGAAACGGAACATTGCGTACTGTGGTTGTAGCACTTTGTAAATTATCAATAGTGGTGTAAGAATATTACGTTAACCAGTATTTGTGCTATTAGTCGCCGAGGAACAACTACACGTTTCCATACATCAACGGGATATTGCTGCTCAGCAACTCGCAGAGCTTCAGCTGCAGAGGTTCGTAGTAGTTTGCTTAACCGTAGACCTTTACTGACGACTATTAGCGAGATTATCAAAGATCGCCCCGTGGACCTTCCTATTGTTTTTCAAGCACGTTACGACAGCACCGATATTCAAGAAAGCCCGAGATGTGAAAGTCAAACTCGGTTTCGTGTTCGAGAAACCATACATAACTGGGCAGACGAATGTGCTGAGCCTTTATTCTGGCTAGCTGGCCCTGCAGGGACCGGAAAATCGACCATCGCACGCACTGTGGCTGACACGTTCTTCAACGAGAAACGACTTGTTGCTGGCTACTTCTTCAAAAGAGGAGAACGGGGCCGCAATGACACGACGCGTCTGTTTCCCACACTCGCTGCGCAGCTTGCCGAAACAATTCCTCACTTCAAAAGCTGTCTTCAGAAATCCGTTGGCGGTCTTGACAGAGACGCGGTGGAAAAGAAGGGCCTTGCCATCCAGTTCGAGAAGCTGTTGTGGCTCCCTTTGGGTGACTTACCTCGAACTGACGCGAACCACGGATCTCGGATAATTATCATCGATGCTTTGGACGAATGCGAGCAACCCGAACACCTCCCGCTGGTTCTTAGCCTATTATCCAAGCTTCGCAACATCCTCACAGTACGATTGCGTATTCTATGCACAAGCAGGTCCGCCCCGAAAATCGCAAATGCGTTCAGGCTTCTTGCTCAAGAGAAGGCTGTTTACAGCTTAGAGCTACACCGAGTATTCTCTGAAGATACTAAGAATGATATACAGATCTTTCTGAAGACTAAATTCGCACAAATTAAAAGAGACTGCAACGTGGATCAAAATCCGTGGCCTACTGTTAACGATTTGGATCGCATGGTTCAACTGGCCACAACCCCCGAACCCCTTTTCATCTATGCTGCAACTCTTTGCCGGTTCGTCTATGATGAGAAGCGACCATGCAACCCGAAGAAGCAACTGAAGTCGTGGCTAAAGCAATGCGAAGACGGCAAGTCTCAGCTGCATCAAATCTACGATCCTGTTCTCAGTCAGGTGTTCCTCGGCAACGAAGAAGCAGAATCTGGCCAGCAGCTGCAGTTCCTAGGGGCTATTGTTCTTCTCGCGACTCCTTTGCCTGCCACATCTCTCACTGTGCTTCTCGGCTTGGATGTGGATGATGTGAACTGGTGGCTTCCAGAGTTGCATGCAGTGCTAGAGATCCCTCCCGAGCCTCACCGTCCTATTCGACTGCTACACAAATCGTTTAGCGACTTTCTCCTCAGCTCCAAGGACAGCGGGATAAGCAAGCATTACATAGACGCTGCAGAAACACACGGTAAGCTCGCGGCACGATGTATCAAACGCATGAAGGCGGGGCTCAAACGGGATATCTGCGACATTCGAAAACCAGACGGGCTCAGAGATAAGATCGACAAGCAAATGATGGATACACATATCCCCGCTGATCTCCAGTATGCCTGCGTCTACTGGGTTTACCATTTACAGCAAAGTGAAGGGCCTGTAGGAGATGACGTCTACGTGTTTCTTTGCAATCATCTTCTTAATTGGTTAGAAGTCTTGGCAATTTTGGGTAAAGTCTCGGATGGTGCCGCTGCGATGAAGCAGCTTCTTGCTATGCGCCAGGTTAGTGAGGTTGTCTCTTCTACTACGCTTGAGCTAACCCTTTCCATATCAGGCTCCAAACGCACCTGGGGAACTGAGCGAGTTTATAAAGGATGCAAGCAAGGTTATTGCAGCTTTTGGATCTATAATCGAACAGACACCTCTTCAGATCTATGAGGCGTTAATATTGTTCTCCCCTATTGCAAGCAAAGTGCGGCAAAGGTTTTGGGACCAAGGACTGCGGGATCTCCGTATTCAAGGGATAAAGCCGGACTGGGATGCGCATCGCCAAACACTCGAGGGCCACGACGACCCGGTAAACGCAGTGGCCTTTTCGCCGGACGGCCAGGTGGTAGCGTCGGCGTCAACCGACAAAACGGTGCGGCTTTGGGACGCGGCAACGGGGGCGCATCGCCAAACACTTGAGGGCCACGATAATAGGGTTACCGCAGTGGCCTTTTCGCCGGACGGCCAGGTGGTAGCGTCGGCGTCATGGGACGCAACGGTGCGGCTCTGGGACGCGGCAACGGGGGCGCATCTTCAAACACTCCCGTTGGGCATCGCTAAAACTCTCGCTTTCCACTCGTCATCCAGCACGCTACTGCTTACCGATTTTGGAGCTGTGGACCTGCTTACGAACTCTTTGTCAAATGGACCGCTACCGCCACCCGATGAAACACCCTTATCTCCAACTTTTTGTAACATTGGCCTAAGTCCCGAAAGGACTTGGGTTATGCTAGGGGATGCAAAGATCCTTTGGCTCCCTATCGAGTACCGACCAACGTGCTCTGCAGTTCGAGGTTCGACAATATTCTTAGGTTGTCGATCGGGTCGCGTAACTCAAATCATAGCTACTATAGAGTGATGTGGTGGAATTCTATCATCTGATTTACTATATCTCTATATGGCGTGCCAGCGGAAATATTTAAGAACGTGAATTCTTCGATATTTAACGCTTGCTGTAAATTTAATTTTAAATGTTACCACTCTCTTGGATTACTTTAGGGGGGGCCAATAGGTTCGCGGGTACCCGCGAATTTATCAATTCCACGGGTACCCGCGGGGATTATGTAAGCATGTCCTACTCTAAGTTTTGTTCAGAAAAACGTAACTTAAAATTACCTAGCTCGCAATTAACTTGTTGCTGCATATATTAATCACATCATTTTCAACCAATTCTTCTCTTGTTAAACAGGAGTGGGGATCGCTGCAATACTATGTTAGTGTCCTATTTCTATCGATTAGAAATTAATCTCTGTTGCTCCTGGATATCCTTTTCTATCCTTTTCCAAATGTGAGCCACACCTCTTCGTCGGGGGCCAATAGGTTCGCGGGTACCCGCGAATTTATCAATTCCACGGGTACCCGCGGGGATTATGTAATCATTGCAAATCACGCGACGCCCCGCGCGCCAATTTTGCCAAACGCGCTCTCCATCTCTCGAGCTCATCGTACTTTCTCATTCACTAATTCCAATACATTCTACATTTCCAATCGTTTTAAGCGTGGACATGGTATCAGATCTCAGAACCTGTTCGTTTTCAGATGACAGCCTTCCTCCTGAAGGCGAATACTCCTCGCGAAATGACCTTTTAAATGCCATTAACGCATGGGCGAAGCCAAGGGGGTACGCCTTTACTACTGCAAAGTCAACGAAGGAAAAATCAGGTAAACAGACGGTTACATACTCATGCGACCGCTTTTGCCAGCCTCCTAGCCCGTCGAAGCAACGGAAACGAAAAAGCAGCAGCAGAGGCACCGGCTGCCAGTTTTCCGTGTTGGCCAAAGAGTCTTTGGATAAAACAACGTGGACCTTAAAACACCGTCCCGATAAGCGATTTTCTTTTCATAACCACGAACCAAGCCAAAGTCCATTTGCCCACCCAGCCCACCGGAAATTATCAGATGAAGATCAATCTAAAATCGCCGAACTAGCAAATGCTGGGATAGCCCCTAAGGATATTAGAAGCTACATTCGCGAAAATGCAAACTCGACCCCGATCCAGCAAGATGTCTACAATCACATTGCAGCTGCTAGAAGGAAGGCATACGAGGGACAAAGCACCATCCATGCACTTGCCAACCAAATGGATAAAGAAGGCTTTTGGAGCCGAATGCAATTTGCACCAGACGGCCGAGTTACGGCTGTTCTTCTTGCTCATCCGGATTCGTTAGCCTATCTCCAAGCTTACTCGGATATCCTATTATTGGATTGCACGTACAAAACTAACAAGTACGGCATGCCACTTTTGGATATTATTGGAGTCGATGCTTGCCAGCGATCTTTTTGTATTGCATTTGCATTTCTCAGTAATGAAACTGAGAAAGACTATCTTTGGGCATTGGAACGGCTACGATCTCTGTATGAAGCTTGCAACAGTCGACTTCCTTCGGTTATTTTAACAGACCGTTGTCTTGCCTGCATGAATGCTGCTTCCGCTTGTTTTCCTGCTGCAGCATCACTTTTATGTCTCTGGCATGCCAACAAAGCCGTTCTCCGCTATTGTCAGCCATCCTTCGTTCATCGAGGCCAAGGTTTAGAAGATTGGAAAGCTTTTTACGACTGCTGGCATAATATTGTGCGATCACCAACCGAAAAGATATTCAATGAACGATTCCAAGATTTCGGAAAGCAATACTTTGCCGGCCATAGCAACGAAGTTGCATATATCAGATCAACATGGCTGGATCCTTATAAAGAGAAACTGGTTAAAGCTTGGGTTGATCAACACCCACATTTTAATAATGTGGTTACCTCTCGAGTCGAAGGCATCCATGCGCTTTTGAAAGGACATTTCAAAAAGTCTACTTCAGATCTTTTTGAGGCTTGGAAAGCTATCAAACATGCACTGCTTAACCAGCTTAAAGAACTTCGTGCCAATCAAGCTAGGCAGCAAATTCGGATTCCAATCGAACTTTCTGGGGCTTTGTACAGTGCAGTGCGAGGTTGGGTATCGCACGAAGCTCTTAGAAAGGTGGAGGAGCAACGGAAACGGCTTATGCCTAACACTACCCCCTTAACGAGCTGCACTGGTGCTTTTTCTCGGACAATGGGACTTCCTTGCGCTCATGTTTTGAAGGATTTGACGGACGCAAACCTTGTTCTTCGACTAGAACATTTTCACTCACAGTGGCATTTAAAACGCAGTGGTTCCCCACCATTTCTGCTCGAGCCTCGTCAGCGTATTACTGCTATTTCTGCCAAATCTACTGCACCGCAGTCAAGCACAAGGCGAGAGCCGAGTGGGTTTGAGTTAGTTGAAGCAGCAGCGGCACGAAAAGCGCTTCCTACATGCAGTAAATGCCACATGTTAGGCCATACGATGACATCGAAAGCATGCCCTCAACGGTATTCCGAATTATTTTCAACAAAGACTGCTAAGCAAACAATATTAACAACCACATCCACCGAAACCTTGGAAACAATCATCGTCCAATCTAGCATAGATTTACAGCCAGAATCTTCACAACCAGAATCTTCACAACCAGAATCTTCACAACCAGAATCTTCACAACCAGAATCTTCACAACCAGAATCTGCGCAACCAGAATCTGCGCAACCAGCAATTTCCGATTCAGCTCCAGGCTCACCATTGCGACACAGCGACCCACGAGCTATTTACGACAGATACGTTGCAGCAAGAGACGCTTGTTATAAAGATCAGCCCCGGGGAAGTATTAAAACTAATCAACAATACCGTAAGGCAATGGGACTACCTTTAAGGTATAGCAAATCAAGCTACGTTTGGTGCCTTGATTATAAGCAAATGGGAAATTGTTGTACCACACCAATAGGATCCCGAGACTGGACAAAGGAGGAAATGACGGCTTATTTGGACTGGAACAGTTCGGAAAACGATCGTGTTGATGATGTGGTCGCCCAAGACATAGGAAGCAACCCCGTGGAGATAGGACGAAGAGGTGTGGCTCACATTTGGAAAAGGATAGAAAAGGATATCCAGGAGCAACAGAGATTAATTTCTAATCGATAGAAATAGGACAGTAACATAGTATTGCAGCGATCCCCACTCCTGTTTAACAAGAGAAGAATTGGTTGAAAATGATGTGATTAATATATGCAGCAACAAGTTAATTGCGAGCTAGGTAATTTTAAGTTACGTTTTTCTGAACAAAACTTAGAGTAGGACATGCTTACATAATCCCCGCGGGTACCCGTGGAATTGATAAATTCGCGGGTACCCGCGAACCTATTGGCCCCCCCATGGCATACGTCGGAATAAACAAATTCCATTATCCAAATTAATCAAAAACAATATCTAAAACTCAGAACGACTTCACATATGCTTTTAACAAAACATTTGCGTTTTGTCAATTTAAACAGCAGCTATAATGGAGAAACTACGCTCGTTTATTTCCACCATAATGATAATGTATGCACATGGTTTGTAAAAATGTGATAATTGTTATTAAGCTTCCTTGACGAAACGATCTACGATTTTAAATTCGGATCTAAGTTCGATGGCGAGGCAGGGCATAGCATCAAACCTGCAGCCAATGTCCAGCGATCTGTGCAAGGCAAACCCATCCCATATCTAAACTCCGGATAATTGAAATCGCCCATGCAGGGAGGGGAACCGTGGTTGTTGGAACAATAGTCACTGTTATCGCACTTGGGCGTGTGGATGCACGCTGACTAGCATATATCACGTGCGATCCGAACTCCTAACTTTTCAGGCATCCACAACTCCGAACCAACCCTTTATTTCCTCCTGTAGCCAGATTGCATTTTTACTCTTTTTATTAAAATAAACAAGACAGATAATTAGATATAGCGAATCGCACTAGTTACATTGTCTCAACCCTGAATCCCTACGCGTAGACAAGGTCTATAAACAGTGGTCGATTTGTGCTGGCTTTCATTTCATGCCCAAACCCAGCCATTTTGGTAGCGGTTCCAAACACCGCGGCAAAAGTCGAATTTAATCGGGGTGGTACGAAAGTTGTTCATTCTCAACTAACGTTACGTACCCCACTTCGGGCACCCCCCAACCTCTGGCACCTAAAAATAACAACACCTTTATTTTTACCCCTCGTTATCTTTTATAAATATCTCGACGAAATTCGCATTTTTAAAGTTAGTTTTGTCAAATTCTTTTTTCTTAATTCACAATAAAGCGATACACCGAAAACCAGCTTATATACCCTATTAACGACATTAATAATGGCGAACCAATCGTAAAAACCTCCCGAAAATGGGGTATTCCTAGCAGTACTCTTCAAACCCGATTTAAAGGGGCCCAACCTATGCAACAAGCAAAATCAATTGCCCAAAAGCTTTCCCCGGTGTCACGAAAGCGATCCCAAAAAGACAAGGCTGCAATATAGGGGTGATTCTATTCGAAGATCTAAACCTAAGTGTAAAGGAAGAAGAAAGGCACGCAGTGCCAATCGCGTACACGCGCCTAAGCGAACAAATAACAAACTCACCCTGGCGCCTTGTCACGTGAGGTGGAGCTAGTCACGGTTGGCAGTCGCCCAGGCACGCCACTCCGTAACAAATAAATATAACTCCTACAAATTTAATAATACTTAATAATATTCAATTCCTAATAATTAAATTCAACTCCAGTTTCTTTAATTAATGCCACATGGTTAAAAATAGAAAACTTTCGTATATTGCGACAATTTGCCCATTTATGTTAGGATTTATATTTGTAATTCTCCATAAAATAACACAGCTAAACACAAATATTATGCAATTTGTAACTATTCAGTACTGGTTAATAAAACTTGCAATGGACGGTGTTCACATATTCCTCGCCTACAATATGCTGTGGTGGGGTACACCGAATACCGTATAAATCTCCCAGTAATTAATGGGTTAAGTTATGCGGCACCCACTGTCACGGCCCGGGGTAAGCATAGCACGGAAGCTAGTCTATTGGCATCTATCGACGAAGATTCTACTCTGAGGAGAGGAAAGGAAACAAACAAAGTTCTGAGCTTGACGCGACGTCGATAAAGGTATCACCCTGGTGGGTCGTTGGTCCAGGGTCAGGGTTAGGGTCTGGTGATCTCATGGTCCAAATGTCACACTACCCCCTTCCAAACCTCGTATGTCGACGTAGGTGATCATGCGAGGCTCTTGTCAAGTTAACCATGTCGTCGCTTTTTCCTTTTACCGTTCAACTCTCCATGCTCCGCCACGTTATCCTCCTGATTCGGTTCGTCCAACTTATCCTCGGCAGCGGCTTTTATCCAGATTGCCAATCGCTTCGGCGGTCCTGCGGCATCTTTGTACTTCTTGTGGAAGTCGTCAAGGGCTGTCGCTGAATTCTTGAAGTTTTCAGCCGGGTACCACGTGTCGTCTGGATCACATCCTTGCCATGCGACCTGGTATTGCAATGTCTTACTCCGGCCAAATAATCGGGACGCTAGAACTTTATCGACCACAAACTCTGGTTCTCCGTTGATCTCTTCTGGCGGAGGCGGCTCTCTTTTCTGTTGTGGTAATGGGTCCATTGCGGCTTTGCGGAGGCGGTCTGCGTGGAACAAGTTTTTTCCTTTAAACGATTCAGGTACGTCCAGAATATAGCTATATCCTCGTTCTTCTAGAATCTGCCATGGTCCGGTCCACTGTGAATCCAGTCTGGTCGTCGGTGCGGTCGTCGGAAACCCTTTTTTCTTGACGAAAACATAGTCGTTAACTCCAAAATCTACTGGTCGCCGCTTTTTGTTGGCTTGTTCTTCCTGCCTCGCCTGCGTTTTTAGCGCGTTTTGGCGAGCCAACTCTTGGACTTCTTTAATCTGGCGGACGATCTGCAGCGCTTTTCGTTTCTGGTCTGAATCAACGGTCGTGGTTGGCAGGTCGGTGGACAGCGGGTTTCGGGGTTCGGTCCCGAGCACTACCTTTAACGGGCACATACCAAGGCTGGAATGCCACGCGGCGTTGTGGGCAAAATCCAAAGCAGGCAAATGTACGCTCCAACTGGTCTGGTATTTGTCGATATAAAACCGTAGCTTTTGGTCCAGTTCTTGGTTGGTAATCTCTACAGCACCTTGTGTTTGAGGGTGCAGGGCGCTGCCGTGTCGGTGTTTAGTACCCGTGAGTTCATTTATCGTCGCCATGAATTCGGAGATGAACGGCCCGGCGTTGTCGCTAATCCAAACGAAAGGTAGTCCTAGGAAACGGTATAGGTATCGGTAATATCGGGAGGCCAGGATTTCTGCTGTGTCGGTCTTCTGTCCTGGGATGGTGGCTATCAGGCGACTGAACTTGCAAACGAACACCCACACGTAGTCGTATCCGAACTTGTCTTTGGGCATGTCCTTTCCGTCAACTGCTACATGTTCCCAAACGTAATTCGGTATCGGTAGCGGATGCAATAGGCCCGGGGTCTTGTCGTGTCTACCTTTATTTCGCTCGCAGTCGTGACAGTTTTTGATGTATTTCCGAATGGTTTGACTCATGCCCTCCCAAAAATACCGTCTTTTGATCATTTGTATCGTCTTGTTCTGTCCTGCGTGGGCGAATATTTTGGGCTCGTGAGCTTCACGGATCAGAGCGGTCCTCAAAAAGATCTGTCCGTCTAAAGTCGTTTCCGGGACGACTAGCTTTCCTTGGTGTTGGCCTAGCTTTTGCTTTTCGTTCTCTTGTCGTATTAGGTCTACCAAATCTGCGCCGCTCACCACGTGGGCGTTTGGGTCGGCAGTGCTGACGGCGGCCACCGTAGGTGTGATCTTCTCAGGTGGGATTAAAGTCATTGTTCGTTCTTCTTTTTCCCGAGCTTTAACTGTTGGAAGGTCTGCCGTCTTGCGGGACAGGGCATCGGCGGCTATGTTGTCTTTGCCGCGGCGGTACTGAAACGTAATGTTGAAATTGGCCAGGAAATCTGCCCAACGCACTTGTCGAGTCGAAAGGAGTCGTTTTGTGGAATAGTAAACTAAAGCTTGGTGGTCTGTAACCACGAAAAAGCTTGTCCCCAACAATTCTGGTTCGTAATGTTTCAGCGTTTGAACCACTGCCAGCAGCTCTCGGTCTTGGATCGGGTATGCGCGTTCTGCTGGGGTCATCGTTTTTGAGAAATATCCCACAGGCTTCCATTCTCCACCCGGTTGCTGTTGCCAGATTGCTCCGCCGGTCGCGTTGCGTGAGGCGTCGGTTTCTACCTTGGTCGGTCGGCCTGGGGTGAAAAATGCCATAACCGGTGCATCGCAGGCTAAACGTTTCATTTCCTCAAATGCTCGCCTCTGTTCGGGGCCCATAGCGAATTTGGCGTCTTTCTTCAACAGTCGGTTCAACGGCTCAGCGACGCTGCTGGCATGGTGGCAAAACATTCGGATGTAATTGCACAATCCCAAAAAGGAACGTACGGCTGTTTTGGACGTGAGGTCTTCGAACTTCCAATCGCTAATTGCCTGCAGTTTGTCTGGATCGATACGGATGCCCAGACCTGCGTCCATAACGATGCCAAGATAATCGACCGTGGTAACGTTGAATCCAGACTTTTTAATATCTCCCTGGAGGTCGACTCGGCTTAATCGGTAAATAACCTCTTCTACTTGGTCCCAATGTTCTTCTTCGTTTCCGTCGGAATAAACCAAAACATCGTCGGCGTATGCGCTGGCGAACAAGTCCAAAAGTTCATTTAGCTGAGCGTTGATAAATGACTGCCACCAAGCTGGGCCGACCTTTAGCCCAAAGGGAAGCACCTTCCATTGAAAGGTGCCCTGTCGGGTGCGAAAAGCAGTGAGGTACTCTGAGCCAACCGCCATACGTAACCGGTTGAAAGCTCGAATAATGTCGATTTTTGTAAACCTCTTTGCATTGCGACAATTAAAAATAGTTCCGTTGACATCCGGGGCTGGTACGAATCGATCTTTCAAAAACTGGTTGATCCATCGGTAGTCGGTGCAAAAACGGCGTTCTTTGGAGTGTGGTTTAGGTACGAACAGGACAGGCGCTGGGTCGGCCTGCATACAGGGTTCGATAAACCCAATGCGCAGCAGCTCGTCGACTGTTTCCTTTTCGAGCGGCAGGAATTCCACAGGTGTCCTGTACGTCGGAGGCGATCCTGTTTTTGGCTTGTCTAGCTCCAAAATTACATCGTGCCCTGGGCGATGTGGAGGCAGGTTGGTTGAAGCTGCTTTCGAAAAGAATCCCTCCAGGTGAGCGAGTCGGGATGGCAGTTTGCGTCGGACCAGTTCGACATGGTCGGGGTCTTCATTTTCCGGGAACGGGATCGGTTCTCCCTTGTTGGTTTTCCATTGGTACGAACGGCCGACGGCAGATAGGCTGATGGCGGGTTTTTCGGGTCCAATTTCTAACGTGATGGGCTGCGTGGGTAATGGGCACGATTTCCATCGCTTTTGTCGGGGGTCGGTGTCCAGCTTGTGTTGAAGGGCGGCTACATTTATAACGGTTTGGTCCTCACCCAAAACAACCGGGGTCGGTCTGGGTTCTAAAAAGGTTGTTTGGCGCCACGGTCGTCGAAGTATTTGCACCCTCTTGGTTTCTCGTTCGAATGCTCGGTCGCGCCGCTCTGCATCGGCTTGCGCAGCCGGATCGGGTTTGTCCAACATGTTCGGAAGTCTGATGGCTGGCGAGAATTTTGCCAACGACGGTGTCGTTTCAGGCCATGCGAACGTTTGCGTTTTCGGGTGGATCCAAACATCCTGTTCGACTAGCCAATCCTGCCCAATAAACATATCATGTCCACTTTCCGTCACGTAAAACATTTGGTTGCTAAACCGGCGTCCATCGATTTCCAAGGTCGCTTTTAGTTTGTGCGTAATGCGTCCTGCGTCCTGTTTGCGGTAGTCCGACAAAAGTAGCGGGGTTTTTAACCTTTGAAGCCAGGCTCCTAGCCGTTCTGCGGCATGTCTAGCGATCGCTGGGCTGATTAAAAGAGAAATGTCTGCTCCGGTGTCACAAAGAGCTTTAACTGATAGTCCTACACCATTAACCTGTATCTGAGTTCGAATGATGAAAGATTTAGGTCGTGGGTTACTACCAATCTGAGCTATCGTAGACATTTGGACCACCGAGGAGGCTTTTGGCGGTCTCACTCTTTTCCCGATCGCTCTTGCTCGTCACTAATGCTGTGGTTGTCCTCAAAATCCAAGGCCCTGACTGCTTTCGTTTTATTGGGGCATTCAAATGATTTGTGTCCTTCTTTCCCGCACGCGAAGCAAGTGTTGGCTTCCCAATGAGCCATCTTTTCAGTTTCTGTCAAACCACGTCCTGTGGCGTCTGTTGTTTTAGGTACCATGTCGCTTCTTTCTCCTTTGCTCGGGTTGCTGGATTCGTAATAGCGTCCTCGATTGCTTTTCCTGTTTTTGTCTGGGCTGTAGGGGTATCTTTCTTTTCTATCTTTACCGCGACTTTTCTGTTTTCGCTCCTCTCGTTCCCGATACGCTCGCTGAGTGCTGTGAGCTGCATCGGCCACCAAATTTGCGAATTCTTCATAAGATATTCTGGGGTCCTTGCTGTCTCGTAACAGCCGGTGATCGAGGTCTGCCGGGATATGTTGCCACAGCGTAGTTTTGCGTTCTCCTGCTGGTACTCCAATTTTATCGGCGAGAGCATTCACCTCGGCAATGAAACTGTAAACGTCATTACCTGGTCCGCATTCAAAATACATTTTTGATAGTTTTTCCCATGCTTCGGACGCTTGATTGCTGTTATGGTACACCGTGGCCAAAACCTGGATCATCTCTGCCACGCATGAATACGGTTGGGTCTCTGAATTGTATCTGGTCTCCAGCATCGTTGCTGGTCGGTCGTCCAACAGGCTGAACAGTTTTGCCATGCGGCTTCGTTCAGTTCGGAAGGTTGTGTTATCCTCTTCGAAATAATCTGCTAATTTCGTAATCCAGCGGTCAAAAGTGGTTGAACTGCCGGAAAATGTACCTGGACCTGATCCTCTACTTTTGGCTCTTTCACTGTAGTGCGGGTTGGCTGCTTCTTGGCTATGGCCGTACGGCTTAAATGCTTTCCTGCTGGCTAGGCCGGTCGGTTCGAACCTGGTGCCTCCAAAGGCGCTATTTTCGGGTGTGGCTTGTCGGGCTTCCGGTTGGTTGTTCTGTCTTCCGGTTTGCAGGCGTGTGATAACTGCCTGTAGCCTAGCGATCTCGCTGGCTAGGTCATTTCCGTCTGCCATCATGTTTGGGTTTGTTTCCGGCGTTGTATGCCTTGCTTCTGCAAACTCGAATTCGTCTAAATTTTCCTCAGGCGTTTCTATACTAGGCCACGCGGTGTTCGAAAGAGAATCAACTTCGATTTCGTCTTCGAGGGTGGAATCGGTGTTTGGCGTGAAATCGGTTTCACTCTCTGGTCGGGTCGGGTCGTCGGTGGAGCGATCTGTTTGCTCCGTTTTGTTCGAAATCAACCTTTGTGATTTCCTGCTCGCAGGTGGATGGTCCTTCAGCCTGGGCATAGGTTGGGGTCGGTCTGGGTTTGAAGTTGACGTCTTTGTCAGTCTCCGGTCGGGTCTGGTCTGTCGAGTGCGGATTTATTTTCGTCGCTCGCCAGCGGCGTGAAGATAGGTTGTTGTGCCTTATTTGTTAATCGCTAGGCCAGCGATTCTTTTGAGAGTAGAATTGTGTCACGGCCCGGGGTAAGCATAGCACGGAAGCTAGTCTATTGGCATCTATCGACGAAGATTCTACTCTGAGGAGAGGAAAGGAAACAAACAAAGTTCTGAGCTTGACGCGACGTCGATAAAGGTATCACCCTGGTGGGTCGTTGGTCCAGGGTCAGGGTTAGGGTCTGGTGATCTCATGGTCCAAATGTCACACCCACGATATTTTTATTTGGTACCCAAAATATTCCACCTCCTTTCCTTACCCACACAGCTTGCTCTTACACTGAGTACTTACTTAATGTAATATTCAGCCCAAATTCAACATTAGGTTAGAATTCAAAATGGCCAAATGGTGGTAGCGGTGCGAATAATAAAGCCCGTCCTTTTTTCAACCCAACGGTATATAATGCCCACGATATAAGGTGCGATAATTGTAAATTGGGAATAATTTTATATAACGGTTGTGGGTTGTACATTTAGGTGTTCGGTCCCGCCCAAACTTACCACAATAGGGCCAATCTGATTTGTGTGGATTATTGGTGTGTATGAGTTTTAAGAAGTATATTTTAAATGGCGATATTGGGTAGATATCAATTGGGTGCCAAATAAAATACTGTGGGTGCCAGATAATCTAACAGTTTATATTCGTCCTCTTTAAGGGTCGTAATAAGAAGTCTCCAAGATGCAATATTCAGTCTTCAAAATCCTCCACCTTTCAGCCGACACAATAATCGTCTGCACTGGGTATTCTGTCGGTCAAATTTTCGACCCAATTTAGCAAAGCCCATATATGAAAGAAAGCGGCAACTCCGACGAATATAATAATTCTTTTAGTTCACCATTAATAGAACTTATAACTTCATGCAAAATAAATGCGTTTACTACGTTATACCTTGTGGGTTGTAGCATATATGGTAGATACCGTAAATTAAATAATAAACGAGATTATGTAATATGCTATTATTGGACCGAAATTCAATATTTGCTAGGGCCAGGTTTGGTATAAGGTTAAACAAATTTGGTTGGAATTTGGGTGAGTGGATAAATCATAAAACGTATATTTCGCATAATGGCATTGCATGGGCTGAATGTGGAGGCCAAATAAGGAATCGTGGGGGTTCGTTAACGCGGCTGTTTGTTAATCGGAGTTTTCATCCAAATCGGACGCTACACATGGTACATAAAAAACGCTACAATGTTTGAATAAAACCACGTACGTCCATTTTGCACCGGCAAGTTTTTATATCTTCAGCCGGCGTTAATAGGCGCTTCACATGGTACATTGTGCCTCCATCGTGAGTTGTGAATAGTCTTACTTGTTGCCCCAGGTTCACTACAGTGCCCGGCAAATCGGGACACAACTTAGGCGGGGATAAGCCTCGAAACTATATTTTTGATGGTAACACTGGGAGGCTATAGGTCGAGTGCCAAGTGGCATATTGTAGGTGCGAAATAATGCAACCTCATTTAAATATATTATTGCTCCGCAGCTCGAATCGGGTCAAATTAATCGGGAAGTCCGAATATTATATTGCATAAATCCCCATACAAAAGGGTAATTCTTCAAGTTTCTAATATAATCCAAGCACAAATCTCTAAGGTAGACCATTTATAACTCTGAGCCTATAAATTAATGAGAAGCATCTTAAATTATTCGACCTAAAAGAAAACATCAGCCATCGCAACCACTACAACCACTACAACCATCGCGAATAAGCAGCATGCATTTTAAAGGCATCGCGGTAACCATCGCCACCGCTGTGGCTGTCTTTCCTTCCGGCACCCTAAGCTATAAATGCTGGGTCGAGTTGTGGGGCCCAGGCAAAGTCTCGCATGGAAAACAAACGGGCCGATGGAACGCGCCATACTATTTCAACTTCGACCCCAAGCGTCTAATTTACCTTCACGAAAACTGTAATGTCAACAAGGAACATACTGTCTTGCTGCCCGATAATGTGCAATGGAAAATTGACACGGGGATGATTCCTTAGAGGGTTTGGGATTAGCGGAAACATCAGCAGTTTATGTGTTCGTCTGCTTAATTGCATAGTTCTGGAGTGTGGATTTATCATGATACAATCAACTCAATTTCTTTACATGTTTAAAACAGACTTTTACCATCGCAAAATAAGTGAGGTTGATAATTGTGGTACATAATTAAAAACAACAAAAAATTGCCAGGCCTGTCAATAGGTCCTTCCAAACCAAGGCAAAAAAAGTTTCTGGGCCGACTCTGACCACCATTAAAATTCAACTTGAGCTCTCGGCAAAGCTATGTAATTTGCTAATATTCACATTACCTTTATCTACCGCTAAGCTTTCCTATCCTACCCCAGAAAGCTGACTTTAACAACCAAGGCCAAACCCCATCCCCGCACCCAAATGCTTGCCCTTTTAAATCCTTTATATCATCCTTAGTCGCTTTATAAATTGGTTGGAAGGATGGCGAAAAGCGAGTTCGAAAACCTCCTGAAATAGGAACCCATGCGCACCACGATAGCTGTGTCCCACTCTGGCCCAGCCTGCCCACCACGCTTATAATGCCAACCGACCCTAACCGGCGTACGATCCCTAAATACAGCCTGGTGTTTAATTATGCCGAGCAGAATAATTTGGCATGGCGTCAAGCTGAAAAAATCCTCGAAACCGACGATTCCCAGTCCCTGCCGCGGGTTAATCCTATCCTGCACCGATGCGATTGGACGGTAAACGTGGCCGAAACCGGAGTTTATCAGGTTTGCAAACACCCGGCACAATCGGTGGACGGAAAGGTTCGTAATGTGGACAAAGGCCACGTTGTAAATAACCATTTTACTAACCCTTAGGTGGAGCTTTTTAATTATGCTTGCCCAAACTATAAATATAAAGTCGGATGTTGGGATTTCGAGGTCGGCGCCGCTGCGGAGTCGATCCCAAACGCCTTCTTCCGAAACAAAGTACACAGTTTCCAAAAGCATCCAGCCAGCCTTCGTGTTGAAGCAACCATCGAAGAATAGCAATGGCTGCTTGCTTCGGTCCCACAAAAGTGCGTGGATTGTCACTCGATATACGTCTTCTGCGCTGCTGCCATAACCCCCGACGCGCCAGGTCTGAAAAAAACTCGTGGTGTGTCGAGTAAGGTGTGGAGGCAGCTGTTGTAAGCAGCGAGCGATCTCGACGGTAAAATCGCCTAGTCGATCTGATAAGATTGGCTGATTAGCTGGTATTGGATCCGCGCAAATTGCCTGGATAAGCCTAACTAGTCCTGCGAAACCTGTAACGGGGTCCCGAACAGGATACGGTTCCTGGCGGTTGCCGACGTCGTTGTTTCTGCTGAACATTGTCAATGGTGAGAGATATGGGATAATATTCTTACGTAAAGGGTTTGGTGTTGGAGTTATTGGTAGATGTTAAATAACTGTTAACTCTATTATAATCTAAACTCGACAAACTTTAAAAGGATTTGAGGAAAATAGTTATTATATAAGCAGACGCAACAGTGTGTCTCATTTCAACTTGCTGCACGAACAATGACCTTGACAGTTGACCATGCCGTGGAAAATGGAGGCTGGTTTCATTGTTCCGAATTATTCAATAGCATTCAACCCTGTTCTATCGCACTCACTTTGAGTCAAAGTAGGGACAAAGTCTTTGTTCCCGCCGACTAGGCCATTCCGGACAATTGGATTGAGCAGGCAAGTGGGGAAAATGTATCAGTGCGGTATGATTAGTAGCTACAGACAAATGTTCTGCCCTTGCAAGCTGAACAAGATCGTAAAATTATAATGAAGTGTTGATAGGTCTTTCGTTAGGTTGATCGATCAACAGAACGTTATTATAGGGTAAAAAGGGTATATTATGCATAAATTATCTAACTGTCTAAAAAGGAGCTTTTGAATGTTTTTCTCGTTTTATACCACCATTGGAAAAGGAATTACGTACGATTGGCCCGTGCGGCTAATCCCGTGATTTATTATCCAATTGATGAATTAAACGAACAAATCTCTATTCCAATATGAAGAATGATTCTTTATTCCTTCCCGTCTTGTCGATTGAAGTCATAACTTCGGAATTAGGTACTGCGGTAACACACCGACTCAACTGCAAAATCCAGTCCAAATTGGCCTTAGCATCGATTTAACTATGTTTGATGTGGTATTTACTTTAACAAAAACAACTGACAAAATCAGTTTCAACCTCCCTTCCTTCATTGAATCTCTCCTCGTTCCTAATTCTTGAACCAGTCCCTGGTGTGCTATAGAAGTACCGGGCAGCCAGGTACAAATTTAAATCTCTTGGAAATACATGATTTGCTTATTGGCAAAGCCCTAATAACCTTACCGCCTCTAATATCCAGGAAAACGCCGTGGTTCACCAAAAACCGACCTTTAAAATTGTCCCCAAAACATTTTCGTTAGGGTGTGGTTATTTTACAACAAAATTTCACTAAACCACAACCGGGTGGATACATTTACAATGCGTTTCTTGTTTCAGTCCAAAATACCTAATAAGTGCGAAACGACATATCTTCTCTATATAAAGGTAACGATTAGAAATCCACGTGATAAACACAAGCCCAAATTCTGGTACAATTATTTTTGCAAAACTGATTTTGTGACGATTTTGCTTTTCAAACTTCAAAACACGGATAAATAATCTTTAAAGAAATTTATCCTCAACCGCCTTCCTTAAAAAAGGGTGGGGTTGAAAATAATTTTATTCACAAAATAAACAAACCGCGTTGTATATCCGTTATGTGTGCGCCTTAACGTTACCCCCGTACAAACAAAACATGAGATTTCGCAGCTGTTAGGCAATTTTTACAGTAAAACAAAACGCACTGCAACGGTATTCACCCGGTTATAATTTGGTGAAACCGTTTTGTGAAATAATTCAAACCTTTCGTTGTATCCCATAACACCGTTTTGGGTTTAAATATATCGTAACGCACGACAACTCTCTCCCGTACACAAAATTTTCAGTATGGGCGCACGGACCATGCTGTTAACGTTTGCGCGGGACTTCCGCCTGTAGCCCTAACAGGCGCGCACACACGAAAAACTCTTCAACCTGTCGCCCTAAGCACCGTCACTACACGGAACGCCTTTCCTCGCAACACCCATGTATAATCGACAGATCTCCCCTTTGACGAGTTTTCCACTGATCGCGGTGAAGGAAGAGTCCGATCGGCGGCTCGGCGCGCCACCCGCATAGAGGCGCACAAGACAAGGCCCAATCTCGCGATGCGAGCCAGCGTGGCACAAAAAACTTTGCCAGCCGGAAAGGCAGGCGTCCTTCCCCGGAAGGCTAGACAATACGGTTTAAAAGAAAGGGAAATTAGGCTGAGAACCACCCGACGGTTCTTCGAATCGACAGGGCACCCTTTCACCCCCTCACACCTTCTGGGATTGCCTGCAGCGAGGAGGTAGTGCCGTTACGGGGGTTGGTTAGTTGTACGTGGACCGGAAGCACTGTGCCGGCGCGGCAGTCTCCAAAGGGTCCCGACAGCAAGACGTGGTCGGCCCATTGCTGGAGACGGCTTTGGGTAACGGGAAGCAAGAAACGTGGGCACGGCCTTGGTTCGCACCCTTGGTACACCCCGTGGACGGTGGGCCGTGGTGGAATAGTGTGACTGAGGCGCCCCATGCTTCTCACTCGCACTGGGAATCTGCGCCGGGTCTGGAGGACGGGAAGAACTCGATTGCATTCATGTCCACATTGTGGCGCTGGGCTAGCCCAGGAACCAACGGGGGACTAAGCTGTGGATGGACATGTACGGGGTGTCGCCGGCTTTTCGAAGCTTTCTACTCGCACTAGGGACGTACACCGGGGCAGATGATGTCGTCGGCATGTTAGGCGGAAGAGACGCTATTTTAGCCGGAGAGGACGGATGCGCGCGTCGGTCTACCAAGAGGCCTTTTTGTGGATGCGGTAGGCTTAAGGTGCAAACCTTGTATTTACGTGGCAGGCTGGGTATCCAGCGACTAGGAGGGCTCTAGCTGGCCTGTCCGTTAGAGGGTCTGGTCCAACCCTGTGACTATAGTTTACTGTAGGAAATGCAAGGCCGGATTCTCGCACTGACCCCACCGGAGGAGTCCCAAAAGAGGAAGCGGCGCGCCGCTTTATCGAATGGCTGGACATGGTATCACCTGACGATATCGTGGTATATACGGATGGTTCGGAAAAACACGAAAATAACTGCGTCCAAATAGGGTACGGATGGGCCGTTTTTAGGGCGGGCCTGGAATTTGCTGCAGGCTCCGCATCTATTACGCCGGAAAGCCACGTTTTCGACGCCGAGGCGATTGGCGCCCTAAGAGGGCTACAGGCGGCAGCCAGGGCCCAGCCAGGCGCCCGGATCTGGATTTGTGTGGACAGCACCTCGGTTATTTGGGGTCTTAGAGGCGACGCGCCGCGTTCGTCCCAATGGGCCTTTTTGGAATTCCATAACCTTGTCGATTTACTTCGAAAACAAGGCACCGAGGTTCGGGTCCGCTGGTGCCCTGGGCACCAGGGAATCCCGGGAAACGACCGGGCTGACGAGCTGGCCAAGGCCGGCTCCGCCGGACCGCCGGACCCAGACCCGAGGGCTCAGCAAACCACGTATAGCGGTGCCGGCACGGTCCTCAGAGCCATTCTTTCGAATACAGAAAAGGACTGGTGGCGTAAAGAACTCTGTGAACGGTCCCCCGTATATAGGGAATGGAAACTCCAATACACACCGAGAAAGGAGCCCGAGGAACTGCGTTTGCCAAGACCCCTACTGGGCCATTATTTGGCCATGAGGACCGGCCACGGCGATTTCAAAGCCTACCATGACCGTTTCAACCACCAGGATGCAAACACCTCGTGTGCCTGGTGCTGGAAGCGGACCTCCCCTGAGCACCCGGTGCACTGCCGCTATTCGCGGGCGGTGTGGAGAAACTGGCCGTGGCCTGATGACGACCGGCCGGTCGGGCCGCCAAACCGCGCCCAACGCCGCAAATTCTTCCAGATAAGCTTCGGGCAACCGAAAAGCTTTGAGGCGTTTTCGATAGCCACCAACTACTTCAGCGCCCGCCCCAGAGCGGCCCGCCAGCGCCCCGCGCGTCACGAACGCACTTTACGCCTAGGGACACCGATCGTAAGCGACTCGAACTCAGACGAGGAATAGACTTATTGCCTTTTCACCCATACTCCACGGCACAAGCCGTCAGACGAACCCTCCGTGCACCTTAGGCACGGGGTCGCGTCAGTGAACTATCCCCCTAAGCAGGACCGGGCCCGAACCCGGTCAGGCACGATCCGCCTCTGCCCTCCTTGTTTTCCCCCTGTGTAAATAAAGAAGATAGAACGCGCGCCGAGATACCCCTCGGGAGGTTGCTAACGGCCGGCTAACAAGCCGGGCCGAGCCCGGCGTTAAATAATACTACTACTACTACTACTACTACTATCGTAACGCACGAAGCATCAACTGCGATTCGTCGTTGAAAGCCGACGTCATTCGATATTCGACATCTTGACGTTTATTTTCGCTTGACATGGTTTGTGGCTGCTACCCTCCTGGAAAATGCCACTACACGCCCGAGTGTTCGTAGTAGGCCAAAGAGGGATGGCGATAGATGACCAGTCACACTATCAATCGGATATTTCAAAAATCCCTTTCTTTTAAAAACAAGTTTTGCGACAAGGGGGCATAACAGCCCTGTTTATACAGACGGCTTTGTGCACTTCGTGCGCCATAACTCCAGGCCCTTGGGCGGACGGTTTCCTCCTTATACCTTTTTTCAAAGTGAAACCATGTTGACTAATGTTATGCACAGCCATTGGCAAGGCTTTTATCCTATAAGCTGAGCTAAATAAAGTAATGTCACTTGAAAGCAAAAAGTCCATTTAGGCAAAATTTTACAAATCCTTTTAACATCGTTTTAACGCCCAACAATAATTTGGCGAGGTTTAGTTTTGGATTTTCTGCTATGAAGCTGGGCTTAGAAAATGAGGTTGATTAACAGTACACAGGCGTTACTGTTCCGAGGCCGAGCGTATTTAATCCTTAAATTTGGATTAGGCAGCTCATAAAGACCGGAATCAACCTGTCGTAAATCAATTTCTGATTAGCAGCATAAAAGCCCTTTACTATTAACCTGGTTTTTCAATTCCAAATATGGATCGATTGCCGATCCCTCTTTCGACTGGTGAGTTCAATGGAGCGTTAAGTGGGCATTTAATTTGCTTAATCGCGGATGGGACAAATACAATACATAAACAGTACAAAAGTACTACCATCTAACACCAACTCATTCGTTTTCTGTTACTACTCCTTATGGGATTTCACCAGCTCAAAGGCAGTTGGGAATGTTTTGTTACCGACACTCTCTCTTTTTCAGCTACAATGTCAATATAGGACCGAATTTAAAAGCTCCGCCGTAACCATTTTTGGTGCCGCTGTGCGTAAAACAGGAATTGTAATTTGTGTCTTATTACTGCGATTTAGTTCTTTATATCGCTCATGCCGCTCGACTCGCCATAGGCATTTGTTTTGGGATTTGATATTCATTCCTGAAATACATTTGAATTTTGTACGATCGTTAGCCTGTCGACTAAGTATATTAAAAATTTCAGCTACTGATATTCGAGCGACATTACCTTCATCCTACACTCTTCCCCTGCCTTAACACGGAAGCCATTATCATACTATATCTTTTTATTCTAGCCTGTTGACTGTATCATTGCCCTTCAACTGGTTAAACTTCGAGCTTCTAAACCACTGCACTCGTTGGCATAAAGGTTTTTGAGTTTTGTACAATCTTGGCGCTCGCCATCTCGGTCACGGCCGTCCCCGTCAGCAACGGTCGGGCCAACGCCGTCTCTGCCAGCCGTCAGTGCCACGTGGCCAAGGCTGGGCGTTGCCAATGCCACCGCGCTGGTAACAAGGGCAGCCGCCGTTTAACCGCCCGCGAAGAACCGCTGTTAACCGACAGCAGCGACAACGACTCGGACGCTTCCAGCGACAGTGAGCCGTGCACCTCGCCCACGCGCCACAGCTACTGTACATCTACGTTATCAAAAATAATTTGCGCATAGTCCATGCAATTGGTTTAATATAACAGGTTATTCTGGTTTATTATTCGCTGTCATGCGCTCCTGCTTGCATATGAGCGCGATTAATAACTAGTATAATGTAAGTAATGGGACGATACGTCCAGCAAAGCTTTAAAATTATATCGTGTAAGGATCAGGCTTCTAAACCTGCCTTTAAAATCACCACCTCCACCCCACCAGCCAGGCCGTTACCAGGTTTAGCCGCACTGGGTCAGGAGTTAAATGGAAGGGCCTACTAACCCTGGATTTAGCGGCGTCTTTCCAGCGAGTCGTTAATTGTAATTTCTCTCTTTTTTCAATTTAGAATTTTCGTTAATAGCGCCTAATATATTAAGGTTCTCCAATGTATGTCCGGCCGAGACAATTATTAAAGCCGGTTAAACCGTTAAATTACCCCGGTGACCATTACGGAAATACAATAAATATTGGCCACGAAGGCGTTCGTAAAGAAGCATTACGTAAATGGGTAACCCGGCACGACCAAATAACCCGAACGATTGTAAAATTATTAAAAGCCGGCCCGATTTGCAAATCGAATTCGTACCCGATATAAACCAAAACCCGGACCGCCAAAACGGCCCCGGAAGCCCTATTACAACATTTATTCGCTTCGCGTCCAGCACGGTCAACGGCCGCAGGACTAAATTTTCGGTTATTAATAGAAATTCGAAATATTATTTCAACTGTCTCGGCCAGGCATACATTGGAAAACCTCAGTATATTAGGCGCTATTAACGAAAATTCTAAATTGAAAAGAAGAGAGAAATTACAATTAACGACTCGCTGGAAAGTGCGGTTAAATCCGGAGTTAATGGGCCCTTTGCAAATCTTGGGTTTAGCGTGGCTGGTAGGTGGAATGGTAACTCTAAAGGTAGGCCTGGTGGCCTAATCCTCAGAATCGGTGTCTTAGGCGAAAAAATGTTATTTTAGCCGGAAGAAATTAATGCACGCGTCGGTTTATTAATAGGTTTTTATACGGATGCGGTAGGTTTAAAGTGCAAATTTTATATTTACGTAGCAGGTCTAGTATTTAATAATTAAGAGGGTTTTAACCGGCCCATTCGTTAAAAGGTTTGGTCCACCTTTATAATTGTAATCTATTATAAAAAATGTAAAAATGCGGACAAAATACGGGGATTTTTGAAACTACTACAATTGGTTTATTCACCAGGATATGAAAATGTAATACGTTTTATACAATAATTCCACGGCACTAAACCATTTAATCCATTATTTAAACAATTAACGTGGTTCATCAGGACCCCGGACATATCAGGACCCCGGACACTCTTCCTGCACAATAGTACTTCCAATTTCAATTGCAACGCCAGCGTTGTTCAATTTACCTCAATGCAATCGGATATATGTACATCAGACATTTCTGCATCCTCCTGACAGGTGCGTGCATTATGTCCAGGTTTACCGCAGTTGCCGCAACGTCGTTTAGTCGCCGGCTGCGCACTACTCCCCTCCCCATTTTCATCTTTCTTTTCGTATATTAGACCATCGGCACCATTTAATTGAAGCAAATTCTGACCCTCTTGTATGGTAAATGACCCTCCTTCGCGGATACGTGTTTTTTGCGCCCTGCGCCGCTTGCTAAGCGCTTCGTTGGCCTTCCGAAGGCTGCGGTTCTCCGCTTCCAAAAGTGTGGTTCGATGAGCAATCGACTCCAACCCTTTTGCTAGCTGCTTTACAGCATTAAAAATAGGCGTTGGCGAGCTTCCCTGATGACAGCTGATTCGACTTTTAACAAGGGTAGATTGATTAACGGCTTCTGTCGGGTTGTGCGGTGTTTGAGAGACCCAGGTGTCGGTGCTGGAAAAATCAAGCTCTTTAGGTGACGGCGTCCGTAGCCTAACATCCAGCTTAGATATGACCATTTCCGGGCTATGGGGGATAATTCCCGCCCCTCGAAAGCCCCCGGCCATATTTTCTTTTGTCATTGACTTTTTGTAAGCCGCTGCAAAAGCCAAAAAGAACTCGACTTTGCTAATGCTGGTAATGTGGGCCCGGATAAAGTCGTTAATTTCTTGACCGTACGCCCGCTTAAGGACGTTGAACACTCCGACATCAAGTGGCTGGGTTAAATGAGATGAATGAGCAGGCAGGCAAAGTGGAATAATATTGTGATCTTTGCAATAGCCCTCGAATTCAGGGGATCGATGACTGCCGTGCCCATCGAGCACTAACATCCGATATACGCCTTTTGTCCGCGATTTTGTATGGTTGTCGAAATGCTGAACCCAGTCGAGGCCAGTCTCGTTGTCGGTCCATCCATTAACGGTGGGTTTGAGGCGCCACGTGTCCGGAAGACCGCCTTCTGTATACCAATTGGACAAATGGTAAACGCCTTTGACGATGATATACGGGGGAATATCGTAACCGTCGCCACTGATGCAACAAATTGCAGTTGCCCATTCTCGATTGCCAGGCTGTACTTTTTTCCTTCTTCCGCGTCTTTCGGACCCAGTTACGACCATTCCAGCGCAAATCTGGCCCATCATAAAGCCGGTTTCGTCGAAGTTGTACATGTCGCAGTCTTGGATGCCATATTTGGCCCTCATATTGGCCACCAATTGAAACCACGCGTTTAACGCGTCAGGATCTTCGCAAAAAGCTCTTTGGAAATCGTAAGCGCGAGAAAAACGCGTTTTTAATTCTGTGCGTCGTTGTACGAAGCGATAAGCCCATTGCTTGCCAACCGGTCGCGCGTCCCGCGCGGCGAGAAGATGATCGGCCATTGCGGCCACATCAGCGATCTGGGCTGGAAACCCTCGGGAATCTAGGTCCAATATATACTGGACAACTACTTCCTCTTCCCTTTCCGTTAGCTTTTGGTTGCCTGGCCGACGATTGGCCAAAGAAGCGATGCCGTTTATTCTGTCGTGTAGTGTCGATTTTGGGGCATTATATATTAATGCAACCTTTCGTATGCTTTTCTTTTTGCTTGATCGGAGCTCATTTAGAGCAAGAATGATTCGCGCTTCGCAATTTGATGATTCCATTACTGTTGGGGGAAAGAACACGTGTGGAAAATAAAGGATGAAACTGGGTTGAAAAATGTCCGGGGTCCTGATATGTCCGGGGTCCTGATGAACCACGTTATTTAACACGATTAAAAAATATTGGCATTGCTTTATAATTATAAAGTAAATTATTATGCGAATTAACGCGCATAAGCATTGTTTAAAGTGGATATAAAACTTATTCCGGATTTAGAAAATTTCGTTATAGAACCCCCTCAACGTGGTTATGGGATAATTTGTTAAGGTTGAAGTTAATAAAAATATGCTTTAATAATTCAAATATAGGGATGGCATAATGTATTATTTTGGAAATGCTATTTATACCTTACAAAATTAACCTTCGGAGTAATATTTAAAGTAGTTAAAAGCCTGGATTAAACCATTTAAAAAGCGGTGTAATTGTTAAATGAAAACCCATTGTTTTTGTGGAAGGCTAATCGCTACCTGGTGTCACGGCCAGGCATACATTGGAGAACCTCAGTGTATTAGGCGCTATCGACGAAAATTCTAAACTGAAGAGAAAAAAGAAATCACAATTGACGGAGCGCTGGAGAGACGCGCTTAAATCCGGAGTTAGTGGACCCTTTACGCGCCCTGGGCTTAGCGTGGCTGGTGAGTGGAGTGGCGATTCTGAGGTTAGGTCTGGGGGCCTGATCCTCACATTACCCCCCTCCAAGGCCTGATCGACGTAGGCGGTTAGAGTTTTGACTTTGTCACGTGTATCTCCTCGGGGCCTTCCGCCGCTCTCGTGTCTTTTTCGCATCGTGCTCGGCAATATTGTCCTCGGGTCCGTCCTCCGCAAAAACATCCTCTGCTGCGCTCCTAATCCACTGCAAATTTACCGGAGGTCCTGCTGCGTCCGGGTACTCCCTGTGAAAAATATCCAGCAATACTGGTGAGTTTTTCAAATCGCGGGCCTTATACCATATTTCGTCAAAGTTGAGTCCGACCCACGATATTTAATATTGCAACGTTTTTTTTCGTCCGAATAATCGCGAGGCCAACACTTGCTCCACCTCCCACTCCGGTTTTCCGTTAATTTCGACCGGTGGTTCCGGCTTTTAATACTGCTGGGGTAAGGGATCCGTTGCTACCTTGCGCAGTCGGCTGGCGTGGAACAGCTTATTACCTTTATACCAGGCAGGGGTGTCGAAAATGAAACTGTGGCCCTTTTCCTCGAAAATCGTCCATGGTCCTGCATTTTGCGAATCCAATTTGGTCGTAGGAGCTTCGGTGGAAAAACCCTTTTTGCTAACGTAAACCGCATCTCCCGCCGTAAAGTCGACCGGTCGCCGTTTTTTGTTAACCTGCCTTTGTTGCTTTATTTGCGCTCCGAGTCCATTGTTGCGGGCCAGCTCCTGAATTTGCCGAGTTTGGCGGACCATTTCCAGCGCCTTTTGTTGCTAACCGGTCTCCAGGTCTTCTTCGGGTAAAGGTAAAGAGAGCGGGTCTCTAGGGCGAGCTCCTATGTAGTAGTAGTAGTAGTATTATTTAACGCCGGGCTCGGCCCGGCTCATTAGCCGGCCGTTAGCAACCTCCCGAGGGGTATCTCGGCGCGCTTTCTATTTTCTCTATTTACACAGCGGAAAACAAGGGCATAGAAGCGAATCGAGCCTGACCGGGTTCGTGCCCGGTCCTGCTTACAGGTTTGTTCACTGACGCGACCCCGTGCCTTCAGGCGCACGGAGGGTTCGTCTGACGGCAGTTGACGGCTCTTCATCGAGAGGGGCCTGTGTACAAACAGCGGAGCTGTCGGTCGTTTGTAGCCATGGAGACGAAGTTCCCAACAAGTGTGGGCTCGACGGCACAGGCGGGTGGTTGTTATCGATAGCCAGCCGGGTTATCCTTGCCACGGTAAGCGGGGAGGAGGTGGAGGGAGCAGGATTCGAACCTACGTTACTCAAGTAACAGCCATGGCGCTTAACCACTGCGCCATTCCCCCCCCCTGGCCATTAAAACAGGCCATACACGACAACGGGCTCCTTAGCTGCACCCACGGCGGTGCCCTACCCAAACGATCGGCGACGGATCTGGTTTGTGCCCTCGCCCACGATATCGAGCAGGCTCTAGCTCGCGGGGAGGAAGTCACCCTTGTCGCATGCGACGTCCAAGGCGCCTTCGACGCCCTCCTCCATGGGCGATTGATACGGAAAATGCGGAGCCTCGGGTTTAGTAAAATGCTCCTCAGGTTCGTGATTAACTTTTTAAGCGGCCGCCAGGCCCGAGTCCGGCTGGAGGGTACGACCACGGGCTTTAGGCGGCTTGGGTGCGGCACCCCGCAAGGGTCTCCCCTTTCCCCGATCCTATATATGCTATATTTGGCGTATCTCGTCAAAAACGGTACGAAGTGGCGGTTGGCATACGCAGACGACGTGCTTACATGGAAATCGTCACCCTCGTTGGAGGAAAACGTACGTTGGCTGGAAGATAAACTCCGGGATATGCACGAAATTGCGGCGGAAGAGAAGATCCATTTTGCAGCGGAAAAGACAGAGGTGATCCATATCACTAAGAAAAGGCACGGTCGCAACCCGGAAATCCGGATTAATGGTAGAACGGTTACCCCGGTCCAACTACCGGGCGGTCGACGCGGACAAAGCGCCTCCGGGGCCGAGCGCTACCCGGGCATGCGTTGGCTTGGTTTTTGGTTCAGCCGACGGCTAGACGGGCGCCGCCACGTGGCCGAAAGGGCTGCCAAAGCAATGGCGGTCGCTGCCCACCTCAAGAGCTTTGGGGCAGTAAGATACGGACCGCCTGCGGCTGCACTTCGCAAGGCAGCGGTGGCATGCGTGGGTTCCTCGGCCACCTACGCAGCCGAGGCATGGTACAACCCAGCGCACAAACAAAAAGGACTCCTCAAAGCACTGAACAAACCGCTGGTTTTAGCGGCACGGGCCATCCTCCCGGCGTATAAAACCACCCCCTCGTCCACTGTTCTCAGGGACGCAGGATTACCCTCGGCCCGCGTCGCGCTGGCCTACACCCGCCTGAAATACGGCGCCCGACTAAGGCTCGCGGACAAGGGGCACCCCCTTGTCAGCCGCCTGCGTGAAACACCTCGTGCCCGCAACTCGGGCCATTCGGCCACGACCCTGCAAACGGCTGCACAACTTCTCCCGCGGATCCGGAGACTAGAGTTGCGCGCACCTCGCAATGCCCCGGATTCTCGCACTGACCCCACCGGAGGAGTCCCGAAAGAGGAAGCGGCCCGCCGCTTTATCGAATGGCTGGACATGGTATCACCTGACGATATCGTGGTATATACGGATGGTTCGGAAAAACACGAAAACAACTGCGTCCAAATAGGGTACGGATGGGCCGCTTTTAGGGCGGGCCTGGAATTTGCCGCAGGCTCCGCATCTATTACGCCGGAAAGCCACGTTTTCGACGCCGAGGCGATTGGCGCCCTAAAAGGGCTACAGGCGGCAGCCAAGGCCCAGCCAGGCGCCCGGATCTGGATTTGTGTGGACAGCACCTCGGTTATTTGGGGTCTTAGAGGCGACGCGCCGCGTTCGTCCCAATGGGCCTTTCTGGAGTTCCATGACCTTGTCGATCTACTCCGAAAACAAGGTACCGAGGTTCGGGTCCGTTGGTGCCCTGGGCACCAGGGAATCCCGGGAAACGACCGGGCTGACGAGCTGGCCAAGGCCGGCTCCGCCGGACCGCCGGACCCAGACCCGAGGGCTCAGCAAACCACGTATAGCGGTGCCGGCACGGTCCTCAGAGCCATTCTTTCGAATATAGAGAAGGACTGGTGGCGTAAAGAACTCTGTGAACGGTCCCCCGCATATAGGGAATGGAAATTCCAATACACACCGAGAAAGGAGCCCGAGGAACTGCGTTTGCCAAGACCCCTACTGGGCCATTATTTGGCCATGAGGACCGGCCACGGCGATTTCAAAGCCTACCATGACCGTTTCAACCACCAGGATGCAAACACCTCGTGTGCCTGGTGCTGGAAGCGGACCTCCCCTGAGCACCCGGTGCACTGCCGCTATTCGCGGGCGGTGTGGAGAAACTGGCCGTGGCTTGATAACGAGCGGCCGGTCGGGCCGCCAGACCGCGCCCAACGCCGCAAATTCTTCCAGACAAGCCTCGGGCAACCGAAAAGCTTTGAGGCGTTTTCGATAGCCACCAACTACTTCAGCGCCCGCCCCAGAGCGGCCCGCCAGCGCCCCGCGCGCCACGAACGCACTTTACGCCTAGGGACACCGATCGTAAGCGACTCGAACTCTGACGAGGAATAGATTTATTGCCTTTTCACCCACACCTCACGGCACAAGCCGTCAGACGAACCCTCCGTGCACCTTAGGCACGGGGTCGCGTCAGTGAACTATCCCCCTAAGCAGGACCGGGCCCGAACCCGGTCAGGCACGATCCGCCTCTGCCCTCCTTGTTTTCCCCCTGTGTAAATAAAGAAGATAGAACGCGCGCCGAGATACCCCTCGGGAGGTTGCTAACGGCCGGCTAACAAGCCGGGCCGAGCCCGGCGTTAANTAAGACATGATTGAATAAGGGCACGAAATCCAAGCTTGGTTTCTTCACTTCCAATGTGGGTAGCCAGTTGCTTTATATCAACCTTTTTGCGACGCTTGCCAGCGGGTGTGGCATGACTTTCGGCAAAGTTGCGCTTCGTTACACATCCTGATGATGTGTGTAATCGTTCAGACCGCCGATTAGAGTGAGCTGCCTCAGGTAGTCCTACTTGTCGAGATGATAAGTTCATCCCTTCCTCTTCCGATGAGACATTCACCTGATCACGGATGGGTGTTGTGGCCCTGGCGTTACGTACGCCTTGTCGACTCTGAGTTTCCAGTATATCTCCAATCGTCCCTACACTGTTGGTTGCAGATGAAGTGATCGCTGGATGAGAGGGCGCTGACAAGCTTTGCTTTGAAGATTCTCGCACATTGTTTAGTAGATTGTAAATACCCCAAGGCTTGTCTTGCGCTGGTTGAGAGCCAGGATTTGGTATAACCAGCCCAGCATCGGCTTCACAAGCCCCTTTGCGGAGACCAAGTGCCATGTCATTTTGGTTTGCACTTTTCGCGCTTGTCTCGGCTAAAGGGTGATGATTGTGGATATGATGGAGGAGGTCGCTCCCTGACTTTTCGCAGAAGGGGCATTCCTGGATCTGATGTTCGGCCTTTTGGTGTCGTCGAAAATCGTCTGCAGGAATTTGCTCGTCACAAATCGGGCAGATCCGGGGGCTGTGTTTAAGCTCATGGTCTCGCAGTGGCTGTCCAGGAGCAGTTGTTGTGTCACAAAAGCGGCATTTTCTCCACCCGTGGGTCTGGCAAACATGAACTTGCAGGCCTGACTCAGAATGATATGTCTTGCAATCGGACACAGGGCAAACATTCGTTTCGTTGTGCTCAATCGAAAAATGAAGGGGAAACTCATCTAGGAGAAGGATTTCGTCGCATATCGGGCAAGGCTTTTTTCCGTGCGTGGCTAAATGCTGGAGGTAATTTTCGTCTAAAACATATATGTCGCAAACTTCGCAGCGACGGTGCTGTCGCA